>NC_030421.2:33566386-33716386 GCF_001660625.3 Ictalurus punctatus
AGAAATAATTTACCCGGTGATTAAAGGCTTATAAACGCTCCCTGATGTATATTTATTTAACTAACTCCAGCCTCCACTTTATGAAAGCAAAAACAGCAGGAAAAACTCACACAACACACACACAAACACACACACACACGTACACACACACACACACACACACACACACACACACACACACGTACACACACACACACACACGTACACACACACACACACACGTACACACACAAACACACACACACACGTACACACACACACACACACACACACACACACACACACACACGTACACACACACACACACACGTACACACACACACACACACGTACACACACACACACACACGTACACACACACACGTACACACACACACACACACACACACACACACACACGTACACACACACATACACACACACACACACACACACACACACACACACACATGTATGTTCTGCCCTTATTCTTCCACTTGCTGGAGTTTTAATGACTTTCTGCAAAATAAAGAGGTTAAAGTCCTGACTGTGTCCCGAACACTCACGCTTCATAGAGGAGTTATTATTAGGTTTGTACTTCTGGTACGGGGTTTTATTTTATTTTTTAATACAGTAAATTGTGTATTTCAGAGGCTGAAAGTGTTTATTCTTTTTTGTCTCCTTGACTCTCTTATCCATAAAGACTGAGTTTGCCCGATCTGAGAGGCGGAGAACCGAGACATTAACTCTCAGGAACACTAGTGGTAGGGGTAGGGGTAGGTGCACAGGTAAAGCAGTTTAATCCATACATCATCAACCTGTCTAACTGAAAAACATGTAAACATACACAAACATAACCTCGATGTTATCAGGTAATGATACAATCAGTACAGGTGAGTAGTCACATGATTAATTTGGACAGGTGAAGTCAGATGACAGACTTTGCTTTCCAACCATATTAGGTAATAAACTAAATCTATATGATGACTAAATCAGACACAGTTACAGAAAAGGGGAGGAGAATCAAACTTGTATGAAGGTTATAAAGGTTAGGACTAGACTGAGGGGCGGGGCTAACATTTACATCTTTCCTTATCACTTCATTTCTATCACATTAAATTCAATCGAACCGTGCTCATTTACATTTTAATGACTGAAGGTGTTGTCCGAACGTATAAACATTCTATTATCCCAAAACGCTCATTCTGTCATTAATGTTTACGGAAGATTCCATGATCAGGATGACATTTTGTCCCATGTTGAAAACTTTCATTTAAAAAAAAAAAGTTTTCATTTTTTAGAAGTTACTACAAGGGCTAAATAGTGATATCAGGCAAATTTTTACAATTGTATTGCTAACGAATTAACAGAAATGGTGAGAATATTGCTAAACATTGTAAGAGAAGGTAACTGGTATAGTAGATATTATTATTATTATTATTATTATTTGATGTAAAACATGGTATTTGTTTCCATTAATCTTTCCACAGTCTGAATCTGGATTACAGTCTACTATAGTCTGTTTCAGCTCCTTCTGTTTATGCAAACACACACACACACACACACACACACACACACACACACACACACACACACACACCTCCATTTATATATTTCTCCATCTGCACAGATGCAAAAGCACAAAAGCTATCTGAATACTAATAAACCCGTGCAAGAGAACACATCAGCTTTATGAATCTGCGTGTCATGAGTCACGGAGCGACGCAGTGCAGAAAGATAAAAGATTAAAAATGTCCTCAGGACTGCGGAAGGTAATAAAGGTGTTTTCACACCGATGTTCCGCTTCATCAATTCCATTTTCAGTGGAAATGAAAAGGAACTGTGTATGAGGTCACTAAACTGCATGAAATTGTCCTTTTTACTTCAGATAAGAGATGCTGATGTGCATTAGAATTTGCTCTCTGGTGTAAAAGCCTTCCTGCTTTGAATGCAAGATTTGTGTGTGTGTGTGTGTGTGTGTGTGTGTGTGTGTGTGTACACATATACAAGCACAAAAATAAACAGCATTTATTGATTGACATTTTCTCTGTCTGACATGTTAATATATATATATATATATATATTATTATAACCTGTTAAAATATTACACACCGTTAAAGCCCTACTAATTCTATTCATTATCTCAAAACTCTCACTCACTATCTGAAAATATTTATCTTTCCCAAAATTTTGACATACAGTATTATCTCAGAAGGTAGACTAATTATCTTAAATGAATTCATCTCAAACCTTATCTCAAAATTCTGACTGATTATCTCAAGATGGAGTTATTATCTTGATATATGTACACATCTCAAGTTAGACCTCTCAGGACCCGTTCCAACATTTTATCTAAGTGCCGAGTTATCTCAATATTTTACTGACCTGAAACCTTAGATTCATCTCAAACGTGTACCGTATTATCTCAAAATTCCGACGTATCTCAAAACATTGACATCTGTTAT
Organism: Ictalurus punctatus; assembly: GCF_001660625.3. Lineage (NCBI taxonomy): Eukaryota > Metazoa > Chordata > Actinopteri > Siluriformes > Ictaluridae > Ictalurus > Ictalurus punctatus. Next base: position 33,568,831 of record NC_030421.2, read on the forward strand.
CTCAAACACATCAATTTAAATTTAAAGTACATCAGAACATTGTTGACGTTTTTTTTTTTTTACTTTTTTTTTTACTTTTTTTTTATCTTCAATTAGTGACGTATTATCTTAATAATTCGTCAAAACTTCAATTTATTTTAAAAAAACAAACAAAATAATAAGTGTAATTTTTGAGATATGTGTGTAGTGTAGGGCGCACGGTGGCTCAGTGGTTAGTACCACCAGCGCACACCTCCGGGGTCGGGGGTTCGATTCCCACCGTGGCCCTGTGTGTGTGGAGTGTGCACGTTCTCCCCGTGCTGCGGGGGTTTCCTCCGGGTACTCCGGTTTCCTCCCCAGTCCAAACACATGCATGGTAGGCTGATTGGCGTGTCCAAAGTGTCCGTAGTGTGTGAATGTGTGTGTGAGTGTGTATGTGATTGTGCCCTGTGATGGATTGCCACCCGCCTTGTGCCTGGAGCCTACCCCTGGGATAGACTCCAGGTTCCCCGTGACCCTGAAAAGGATAAGCGGTATAGAAGATGGATGGATGGATGTGTTTAGTGTAAATGCCCCTGTGTGTATTATGATAGTGAGAGTCACAGAATAACCACAGCGGACTGGGAGATTGTGGGAGATTGAAGGAGATTATGTATTCAGCTCAGGCCGGCTCTGTTCTTGGTTCAGTGCCTCTGTAAGTGTTTGTGTTTGAGAAAGTGACAGTGATTTTATTTCCTGTGGCAAGGGCACTTGGGCAAGGGGACATGTGCGATCAGGTCAGAACGACATTCAGTGACATTACCGAGAGCTTTCACACCAGCCATGTGTACGAGATCTCTTCACCACATTCTCTCGTTTCTTCTCCCAGTGTAGACCGAATTGGAGTCACTCACCATCTTCAGCACCACAAGTGAGGAGATCAGTGCTGTCGTTCCTGCTGAGTGTGAAGTGTTTATCAGACACAACATCAGACACAAACTCCATTCACACTCGGGGGGAGATTGGGGTGGGGGGGTTGAGTAGAACATCAGTTCTAAAAACAGTTTTGTTTTATTGCATAAACTCTGACCAGTTTAAAGTGTTTCAGATTAAAGTGTGAAACCTTCCCACTGAAACATAATTCAAATTCACTCCGGCAGCTGATGATGTCATAACGAGTGGTACAGCAGCCGACCAATCAGCAGCTTCGATTCAACTCATTACAGCTTTCTTTTCCCAGCATTCGTTCATTCTCATTGTGTTGTAATAGTGAAAATATAACTCGAGCTTTACTGGACAGTAATGTGTGGTTACACACCGAGCAGGGAGTGTTGCAGGCTCCACCAGGGGGCAGTGTTACACCTTTTGTTTATTATTAGGTCTACGCTACGGTTCATCTGTTTTATAGGAAATATTCAATCCTGACAATGCTGTCCTCCGAGAGCCTTCTCTCAGATGTTACAGCTGATGTCATAAATGATACATTTACATTTAAAACGAACAGACATGTCCCGAGATCACCAGCTGAAATCCTGACGCTGCCTCAGCCATCCGTGGCGTCAGGAGCTGAGGGAGCAAAATTGGCTGTGCTGTCTGGGTGTAAGGGGCATACTGTCTCTCCACTGTCAATCACAACTAATCACACTAGCCATGATATCGTGGGTGTGATATCGTGAGCGATGGTTGGTTGGTTTCACGTGTCTCAGAGGAAAGTGTTATCCTTCACCCTCCCGGTTTCTAGCTGCCAGAACCTGGGGAAGATGCTCGCTGGTGGCTGGGATATAGCAGGTGATCAAACTAGAGATAAAAAGAACTTGGAGGCAAGAACTACATGCAGCTGATTTTAATTTCTGAATGTGAATCTTATAAAAGCAACTAAAGCAGCTGTGTAACCTGACTCTGAACCCGAGGAACTTTCCCTCATGTCTGAATACGGCACTGTATACATTACCACCAACACCAAATGACCAAACTGGGGAGAAAAGGGGGGGGGGGGGGGGGGTGGCAGACGTGGCGTTTCAACATGTAGATAACTGATTAGATTAGATGTAGTTAAAAATAAAAGAATCTCTGCTGAAAAAACAAACATTAGAAACCCTTGTAAAATTTGTAATGTTTTAATGGTTATAATGGGAATTGTATTAGTCTTAATGGAAACTGTAATGGTCCCTGTGGGTGTTTACTGGTAATTTGTTGCCTTCTATTGGTTACATGTTATGTCTGGTGGATACCATTAAGGACCAGTAATGGCAATGGTTTTAATGGTTAGCTGATGGCTTGTAAAGGTATTTGTAGTGGAAACCATTAGAATGTCTGTGACGGTTTCTATTGTTTTTTTCAGCAGGTACGATTTACTGTAAACGGGATTCAATCCTGCACTTGCACGGCCCGGTCAGTCATACGGTAGTGAGTGAAGTTTGTTTCCTATAACCACACGTATTCCTCCTATACCACCGCATTTTACCAACAATTACAAAGTTTTATTTATTAAAGAACGACACGTCGTACTTTTCACCCATTTATAGTTACGCTACATTTAATCTCTGTGACATGAGTTCGTTCCTGTTCTCACTTACTCTATAGCAGCTGTAAACACTTGTTTCCTCACCAGTCTCTCTCTATCCTCTCTCTCTATGCTCTCTCTCTCTCTCCTCTCTCTTTATTCCCTCTCTTCAAGTTAATAAGAGGAATTAATCTCAGTGTGTGTGTTAGAGAGAAACAGTAGAGAAGTGTAAACTCCTCTGTGCTGAAGATGTGGAAAAACTTACAGTTTTTCATCTGTTACAGCTTTACATCTGACTGTTACACAGCACCGACACTGGAGACTCCTTCCGTACATGTTACATAAGTACATATCTCCTTACAGAAAACTTCACCATGTCAACGACAGAAACGATAACGTATTAGAACGAGCGCACTAACATAAACCTGGCGGAGCTGCTGATTTCAAACTTTTGTCAGAAATGTTCTGTACGCTGATTTTCTCTGTTTAAGCATAATCTTAACACACACACACACACACACACACACCATGAACACAGCGATCCATCAGAATAAACACAGTGTAAAATGTCAGCTGTGTTATTTAGTGGACTATTGAGATAAATGAACATTTCCTCGTGACTCAGCGACCCATGAGGAAAACGCATGAAGGAAACTAAAGCTTGATAGAGTGAGAGATAACATACAATCTGAGAAATAACACACACACACACACACACAGACACACACACACACACACACATAGACACACAGACACATACACACACAGACACATACACACACAGACACATACACACACACACACACACACAGACACATACACACACAGACACATACACACACAGACACACACAGACACACACACACACACAGACACACACAGACACACACAGACACACACAGACACACACACACAGACACAGACACACACAGACACACACAGACACACACAGACACACACACACACACACAGACACATACACACACAGACACATACACACACAGACACATACACACACACACACAGACACACACAGACACACACAGACACACACACACAGACACACACACACACACAGACACATACACACACAGACACATACACACACAGACACACACAGACACACACAGACACACACAGACACACACAGACACACACACAGACAGACAGAGACAGACAGAGACACACACACACACACACACACAGACAGAGACACACAGTATAAAATTAACTTCAGTATGTTTCACATTAATCACAAACAAACGCAGGGTTTAATCTACCAACATATCAACATTGTTCGTGTCCAGATTCACTGAGGATCAGTAACATCTGGTGGTCTGATAGTGTGTGTACAACAGATCAGATAACACACACACACACACACACACACACACACACACACACACACACACACACACACACTAGTGCTGACGTTTTGATGTATTGCTATAATTAGTTTTGGAGGAATATGTGAAAAACATTGTGATTTTAATCGAAACAGCTCTTCTTCTGTTTGTATTTATTTTTTTACTCTTTATTAAATATTGATTTACGGCGTATCTGAGACAAGAACAGTGTTGTTGCACCTGAATTTGATTTTATTATAATTTTCATTGTTTCTTTGAGTGTGTAGAATGTGGAAGGAAGGAAAGAAAATAAATGACTGGAGTAAAATAGAAAATGTGTCGTAAGGCCACAATTACTGATGTTTCCTTTAATTAGGGGAAAAAAAGCAGTTAATGTTGAATGATATAACTGTATGTGTGTGTAATTATTTCTGGATATTTGCAAAGACAAAGGCTCTGATTGGCAGCTTGAAGCCAAAGCTCCGCCTCCCAGATTATTAATACACTCCTCTAATATCCTTTACTCCTCCATATACTCCTCTAATAAACTCAATTTTCATTGAGATTCGCGTTAATCCACTGAGGTCTGAAATGTTGCCTGTAACATGAGATGTCTGATAAAATTCTTTTACTTAATGTTCATTTATATCTAGATCGTCTCACACACATCACAGATACCTGGTTACACTTTACTCACTGCAACTCTGTAACATACCTGACCTCAGGTAGAGTGGGGATCCTAAAAAGCGAACTCGTAATCCAAAATCCTAAACATTAAGGCATTTAGAATCGTTAAACAAAGCCACAGAGTGATCAACAATTTTACATTTATAAATTTATCCCTAATGAGGAAGCCAGAGGAGAACAAGCAGAACATCGTAAGGTGATCAGCCATAATAAAGATTCAGAACTTACTCAGGTATAGCAGTGTGTCGCAAACGACCCATTACAGACATGTGATTATACCACGAAAAACCAGGAAGTAAACAGGAAGTGAAGGTAAGAGGTTATACTCATATTCTGGTGAGTAGGACCTCTTCTGGCAGGGAGAGGAATTGTCCCGAATACTTGTTACAAAGTCTTTCACAATGACTGACGTTATATACATATAAACATTTCCATCCATCCATTTTCCGTAGCGCTTACACACCAACCCAAAACACACACATTTTGGACAATTTAGAAATACCAGTCAGCCTACTCTCTCAGAAAGGGTGTATTAATATAACTTTTTGTGTTATTACTATTTCAATGCATGCTGTGTAAAATTATCCAATAAATGAAAGAGAAAAACATTTCTCACGAGTAACCGACACAACGCGTGTTAAATTATTGTCCTGTCACTGTTCTTTCCATCACTTCTGTGATAAACGTCAATCATTTGAACTGGTTAATTTTTTAGCTATTAAAACAGATTTACAGAACGAAGCAGTCTTTCTTTTTTTGTTTCTTTCTTATTTTTCTTTCTTTTTTCTTTCGCGAACCTCCTTTTCAGTCACGACGTAAAAATCTTCCTCAGATGAGAAACATACGATATGACGTCATCAAAAACAGCATCAATATTCATTAACATGTCAACTTTATATAAGAATATTCATTATCATGATAAACACGAATCATATATAAATATTCATTAGCATAAACAACATCAGTTGTCTATGAATATTCATGAGGCCAAGCGAGCACGACCTGGGTCTGCGATTTTCAAAGCTAATCCTTTTAAACTTTCAATCATTGAACAATCTTCTAAAAATTAAATGAACCGTTGATGAACATTATATTTTATTTTATTTGTTTTCCATGTCAGGATTTTGCTGAAGTGCTGAATCAGTGTTGGAATGATGAGTCAGTGTAAATGTTCTGATTATAGTTCTGATCCAATGCTGTTTAATTTTCATGAATATTTTAATTGCGATGAGACAGAAGGATTATTATGGTCTGTATGAACTGAAATAAGTGGATCCCCTTCATTTTGTGATACCAGAGAGAAAGCATGAGGATAGTACTCTTTATGAAATGACAAGAGTTTATGTAAAACCTGGTGTAGTGTAATGTCCTTATATCAGTTAATTAGGTCCATTATTAATGCTTTAATTCCATCCATGAGATTTAAGATAAGATGAGATGAAGAATTCATGAAATTAGGTAAGATACAATCAGAGGTCATAAAGTGAGATAACAGGATAACATGATGATAAGATGAGATCAGATGAGATCAAATGACATGAGATTAGATAAGGTGAGATGAGATTTGAGATACAATCAAATGAGGTGAGATAAGATGAGATCAAACAAGATGAGAAAAAAATGAGAAGAGATAACATGGGGATAAAATCAAATTGAGATAAGATGAAAGAAAATAAGATCAGAAGATGAAATAAGGTAACTTAACTTATGTAAAATAACAAGATAAGATGAGATACAGTATCAGAAGATGAGATAAGATGAGATACAGTAGCAGAAGATGAGATAAGATGAGATACAGTAGCAGAAGATGAGATAAGATGAGATACAGTAGCAGAAGATGAGATAAGATAACTGGGAAAATGTGTGATACAAACTCCAAATTATTGCTCATTATTTTCTTCCTAATATCTACAGCCTGTCAGGAGTTTCACATCCAGTTGTAATGAAATAAGGGTTCTACAAGGGTTCTGTAAGGGTGCATTGGGGTTCTTAGGCTTGTAAATATAAAAATACACAGTTGTAGGGTTCTGCATAGAACTTGTATGGTTTTCTCCAGAGAAACATCCCATGAGATTATAAGAATTGTGTTTTTTTTTTATTTAGTTATGCGATGAATGATACAATAATTTCTGCTTAATATTTGTTAAAGGTTATCGATAAACCCAAATAGAACCTCAAAAACAAACAAAGAGATTAAAAGCAGTTGTTGTGTGGATTGTGGATATGCAGCTTTACTGCTGTATCTGCACTGACATGTGAAACGTGATTAAAACGTGACTCTTTTTATGGCACACGTATAAAACATGTCAGTCATAAACACGCTGCCGTGATCTGACTGTAACTCCACTTCAGCACAAACTGATCGTATTTCCTGTTTACGGTTCTATAAAATTCCACAGTGAGAACCCCGTTGTGGCCCATGACCTTGAGAAAAGGTGACTCGCAAACACAAACCCAGTGCTGGTTTTATTTAGTGTGTTATTGTGGATCAGAGTTTGTTGTTGTAGGACGACGTTAATAACAACGTAGACTCAAACATGATGAAGTGGACAGTCTATCACACTGGCATGATGCTACAGGCTAATACCCTGTAACAGACAACGTAAAGCTCGATTTGCGCTATTTTAGACTCACCATTGTTCAACTGTGTTTGACATGACCTTAACTGGGGTTTCAGCAATATTCTCAAAAACACACAAAAGACCTGAAACTAGCATGGACATTTGGGCTACATAAAAAGTCCCATTCTCTCTTTCCCAAGCTTTGCTATCTATTTTACATAGAAATGTTTCTGTACGTCATAGACACACTGACTGCATTTACACTTTGCCTGTCTTGTTGGAATTCATCAGATTATTTTCATTTATTTTAGATTATTTACTATAAAACATGATCTTGGAGGAAGTGGGGTGCTTTTAATCTAGCCCAATCTGGCAACCCTGTCAATAACTGGATAATAACTGAGGTTGATGTGAGGAGACTCCAGTTCCAGTTCATCCCAAAGGTGTTCAGTGGGGTTGAGATCAGGGCTCTGTGCAGGACACTCGAGTTCTCTGACTTTCTTCCAGCCTTCACACCACGTCTTCATGGAGCTCGCTTTGTGCTCAGGAGCATCGTCATGCTGGAACAGCGTTCGGGATTCTTAGTTCCAGTGAAGGGAAACTGAAATAGAGACGTTCTATACAACTGTGTGCTTCAGACTTTGTGGTAAGAGTTTGGGAAAGGACCTCATATGGGTGTGATGCTCAGGGGTGCACATACTTTTGCCCGTATAGCGCATTTAATTCATATCTAAATTCCTATCAATTTGGTTCATTCTCCAACTCTTAGGACTTTTTGTAGAAAATAATAACATTATGTATTAAATAGGACGTATTAATAAACAGCTGTGTGTGAACACGGATTCTGTACACGCATTAAACACGCTAATGGGAATTTTATAGCCGTGTTTCTCAGATTACCAATAAACACAAATACGTTTACAAGCAAAACAGCCTCGAGATGGAAAAAGACAAGAAACAAACCACGTTACAGTGTGTGTGTGTGTGTGTGTGTGTGTGTGTGTGTGTGTGTGTGTGTGTGAATTATGATAAAAGGAGTCATCTGACAGATTTCTCTAGAGAGAGCATATTCAATATAAAAAGAGAAAATAAAATGAAATAAATTGGATTCTGGTGTATAAGGCACAATAGACTCATTTTATTCTCCTGAAAATGTCTTTTTCTCCTGGTGTACTTGCGTTCTTGTGTAAATGTCAGATCCACTGCAGTGTAAGAAGGAGGATAAAGGATTTTTTCTCCTGCGCAGCTGTTACTGCTGATGGTTTCTTTCCTGTGTGCTGATAATAATTTACTTTCAGTGTAATAAATTATTGAAGCTGCGTTTAGACTCCATCGTAAATCGCTCCGTTCTCTCTCGGTTATTAATGGAAAGGGCTTTAACACTGTTTCTTTAAACCCAGCGCTCGTTTGATGGCCGTGTTCTCCATTAAAGATCAAACACATTAGAGACCATCTGCTCAGAAGACCAGCACAGAATCGGACTGAAATCGGATTGGATTTGACCCCGAGTTCCCGAGACAGCGACTCTATCCTACACTAAATTCATTTTAATTCTGTTCACTGATTCTGTTGTAATTTACACGAATGAAGCTGTAATTAAAGTGGACTCTGAATGACACCCTCATCAATCCCCCTTTCCTCTAGACAGGAACTCAGGAAGTGGATTTTAAAGATACTAAGATTTTAAAATATTGTTGCCTATTCTTTTACTTTCTTTCAATAAGAATAGGTTTGTTACTGATATACCTGCGTCATGAAATGATGATGATGATAATAATAATAATAATAATAATAATAATAATAATAATAATTGTTATTGATGCTGTAACTAATTTCGTAACTTGTTCTGAATTGTTGAACTTTTTAAAAGCATTCTCAAGCTCTTCTTTCAGGACAGGATGTCTAGCTGCTTATTCTGCCAGACCTCACTGGAATTGTTCTGGATATTTATCAGCTTCCTGTGGCGCTGCGTTGATGGAGCAGAGCGTGATGTGAACTACACCATGGCTGCCAATCCCTATAAAAATAAGAAGGTAAGCTCCTGTGTTGCGTTGTTGCAGCAGGAACAGGAACCCTGGAAGCAGTAGGCTTGGAAATGAGAGAAAAAAAAACAAGTTAAAGGAACGGGCAGTGGGCATAAGCTCAATTCAAGAGCTTTGTAGCAATAATGCAACTGCATATTACATTAAAGATTTAATATTCAACTGGCTGCAGTAGAAAATAGACACAAAATAATAGTAGAGAAAATAAAGTACATTTAAAATAGTATATAAAAGTATAAAGGTTCAAAGTATGTATAAAAAAAAAAATTAATAGCGAAGCTCTGAGGTATAGCTGCCTCACGTACAGAGACAGACGCTGATGTTCTCTCTCTCGAGAGGAAACCTGAGTATTGAGATCACTGAGAACGCAGATATCCTGCCGTCCTCCAATGAGAAAGTAATGCAGGAGTGCAGCTCAGCAGCAGTCTAGTGAGCTGATTCAAAGAGCATGCAAAGGACATGAAGCATTAAGATTGTGATCAGATCCAAATTCTGGATCGTGATTGGTCAGAAGGTGTTGATTACTACGCTCATTCTGATACATTATCGTTTCTATAGTAACGGCTGCTTCATAGGGACGTGAAAATATGTCAAATGATTTATTCCTTACGTCAAACCCTGACATGTTTCAGAATATCATATGATCACGTTCCTGAATTGTGAGTTGATTTTGAGATCATGATATGATGAGAAATGTAAATATGTAAATATGTAAATATTAAATGAACTTTATATCCCAACAGACAATTTAATTGTCTTCTTTTTTTAATGACTGTATTTTTTATTATGGCGGTATGGACGGTATAGAGACAAGGTGATGTCAGCCATTGCAATAATATGTTTGAGAAGTTCGCCCAAAACATCCATCATTTATACACCTATAGAAACGACATCTTTTCAGCAGTGCATGGTTGCAGGCAAAACATTTTTTCCAAAGAAATAGGCAACATCTGCTCATAAAATCACAGACACGTCTAGCCACATGGGCGTATAATGATCAGTCCGTATTTACGCTTGTCAAGTAACCGCAGATAAAATTTCTCAGGGTTGGAGACCGAGAGAGATGAAAATAAAATAAAATGAGCAGTAAGGGATGAAATTACAGCAGCACCCCATGGAGAACTAATGCGGCCCGAATAGGGCTTTATAAGCCGGATTTACCCTGCTGAGAGTGGACGGCTTTAGGCAGCAGGAATAAAAAGGAGAATTAGAGTGTAAAGACTGCAATTACACACCTTTAGCGAGCTAAAGCTGTCATGAAGGCAGAAAAGAAATTGAGAAAAGAGAGAGCGGAGAAAGCGAGAAGGAGCACTCGTCTGACAGCTGTGAAGTTCTCTCAGCTTCGCCCTCCAGCTGTGAAGCAGGAAGAGACGTGATAATTATTACAGTCTGTAATCAGCCGAGTTTAGAAAAGGAACACGGATGTGAAAAAAAAAACTCAGCAGCGATCGGCGTAATTAGACGTGTCTGATTCGTCTCAGGACCGGAAAAGGTCTGATCTCTGAGAGAGAGTCAAATACAGAGTTCACTCGGACACAGAACTCCAGAAAAGATCAGAAAAGGTGAGGCACTACAAGTGAACAGTGTCATTAAAACAAACAAACAAACAAACAAACAAACAAACAAACAAACAAACAGACAAACAGAAATTTTACATCTTGGTTAGTGGATTGCTGATATTCTGAATGATGTATTTTTTGCATTTGTATTCTTTCTTTACAAAATTTTCCTCCATTTTCTTTCTTTCTATCTTTCTTTCTTTACAATCTTTCCTCCTTTTATATTTCTTTCTATCTTCCAGAAAAGATCAGAAAAAGCGATGCACTACAAGTGAACAGTGTCATTAAAACAAACAAACAACAAACAAACAAACAAACAGATATAATTACATCATTGTTAGTGGATTGCTGATATTCTGAATGATGAAGTACTTTTTGCATTTGAACTTTATCAATTATATAATTTGTATATTTAATAACCAAAATGACATTTTATTGTTCTTAGAATTAAAAGATTATTTGGTCTCTTTCTTTATATGCTGTATATTGTTGTGTTAACTTTAACTGTGTTTTAGCGATTAAATTTACATATTTATTTATCTATTAAACTGTTTAATCCACTGTGACGATGTTTACTTTTTGAAACTTTGACATATTCAGTATAAAATTGAACAGAAATCCAACAATAATCAGCGTTTGGAGAAATTCCTCTGAAATAAAATTCTAAATACAGACCCGAGTGAACGTGAAGAACTTCATAAACTCACCTAAAACTGAGACGTCTGGTTCTGTACAGAAAAAGAAAACTTTTATTCATTAACTTTAGAAAGTTACAAGCATTATTAAACAAGTTGACTGTAAATTATATATCGTATCATTACTAATATTATCTTTTTTTTTTTTTTTTTTTTACAGTGTACTCACATGTTAAATTTGGAAATATTCTAATGATTATATTCCAATGAGATCAAGTTCAACATGCAAACTATTAAAAGGTAATAATAATAATAATAATAATAATAATAATAATAATAATAATGTGAGTATTAAGTTCACTGTAAAATGATGTAATAATGCATTATTTTGATTGTTTACGCTGCACATATAAATACCTGTATACTCGTTGTTGTGTTTTGGATGGATTGCGGTGAGCATAAGAAAGTGAAAGTGATGTCATCGGTGTGATTCTGAGAGAAACGAGTGTAAAAGTTCAGTCTGGATGAGAGTTGAGAGTCTAATGAAAGAGAAGAGCATGAGCAGACTCAGCAGTGTGCGGCGATAAATCATAAATTGGGTAATAATTGCATGCGGCTGCGGTTAGCCGAGGCTACGAGTCTTGCGCTGTTGGGCTTCACGTGAAAAGTGAATATTAACGGAGACATGCTTTAATCTGGGAGAAGAATAAAAGCTCATCTCCTCTCCCAGGCTGATGAGAGCGATCCTGATTGTCGGACGCTTCGATTCGTCACGTTGCACGCGGCGTTTGTTCTTCACTGCGTGTTTAAATCCTGGTTAGCATGAGCGATGATGAGTTAGCGATATTTGTAACAGAGGAGGGGATTAAAGGTGCTTCCTGTGTGTAATTAAAGCTGCAGACTGAAACACTGATTACAAACACACTTTACACTCATCATTTATTATTCATTTTATTTCCCTTTTTTATAAAAAGGGGATGTAACCATTATTTAGTAATATCACTGCACATTGATCTGATTGGCTGAGAGCAGATGATAACTCCCAAGGGGCGGAGCTTAGGGTAAATCTGGCCAGCGAATAGCAAACTTGAGCGCTTAGCATCAAATGTTCATTTAGCAACATTAGCCAAAATAGTTCTAACTACATCCACCATTCTTTCTTTTTTCTTTCTATATTTCTTCCTTCCTTCCTTCCTTCCTTTATTTTTCTTTCCAGTTTTCTTTTTTCTTTCTTTTTCTTTTCAATCTTCACCCTTCTCCTTTTTTCCTTTCTTTTTTTCTCATATTATCTGTGGTGCTCAGTGGAGCCTTTTCTCACTGAACGTGACTCATTGCAGAAAGTAAGGAAATGAGAGCTTTATCTCTCCTGATTGTAAAATATCCAGATCTTCTCCAATATGGATTCGGAACATTTCCAGAGTTTTACGGAGCTCTACACAGCAAACCTGAAGGAATAAAGAATATTTAGTGTGAAGTAGAACACTTACAGGAAAGTCAAAAACAAAACCAAAGAAAAGTTCATTAGTACGAGAATCATTATTTTTGGACAAAATTCAAACTCTAGCAGTTTAAAGCTTTGACTCTGTGTGTGTGTGTGTGTGTGTGCGTGTGTGTGTGCGCGTGTGTGTGCGCGTGTGTGTGTGTGTGCGCGCGTGTGTGTGTTCAAACACTGGAAATAATTGACGCTGTCAGGGCCGTGGGCGAGCGATGGCCTGCCATGTTGGCTGAACGCTCTAATAAACACTGTCCAGAGGAATCGTGGGTAATTTATTCATGTGCTGTCGCTCTTTATTTACACTCGAGAGGAAAACACAGAGCCGACGGAGTTCACTTCAGCGTCTTCATCATGTTTCATAACTCATTTATTACAATATACAGTAATATCACTATTATAACATTGGTATGACCAATCCTCAGCTCTGATTGGCTGCTTTCCTTACACTGACACGCCTCTCATTTAAATCCCTGCTGCTGTAACCATGACAACAAACCTAAGTAATGTTTTGTAGTAGTAATTATCCTAAATAAACATTTTTTTAATTATGAACAATAGAGTAATAAAATGATAACGTAATGGAATGATAAAGGAGTGAGATAACTGTTGAGATGTAACCATGGCAACAATCATAACTGTAGCTAAATAAATTAACTGTGATTGTACTATTTTCATCTTTCTATCTTTTGTTCTTTTCCATTTTTCTTTCTTCCATTTATACTTTTGTTCAATCTTTTCCCGAGTTATCTTTCTCTCTTATATTTGATCTTTTCTGTGGTTTTTGTTTCGTTTTGTTTTTAACACAGAATTGTTCGGAGAGAAATGTACAGAAACGTCTCCCGTGAGACTGGTTAACTCAACACACTGACTTCAGCTGTAAGAGATGAAATGTTCTCTTTTCCAAACGTTTAGGAGAATATAAATCAGCCTGTGAAGAAATCTCCTAGTTTTGCTCTGGGTTTTAACAGATGTGTTCTGCTCGAGGCGCTAAACTAATCTCGCTCCAGGCCAAAAGCCCAATCTGATGACCTCGTGTGGCTTGTTAAATAAAGTATGTTTGTTTAATGCGCTGCACTTATATAATACCTTTCAACCTTTGTTACACACACACACACACACACACACACACACACACACACACACACACACACACACACACACACACACACACACACACACACACCAATGCAAAGCTCTAGCCTGACATCGGGAGCATCTTGGGGTTCAGTGTCTTACCCAAGGACATTTCGGCATGTGGGTCAAGGATCGAACCTCCAACCCTGAGATCAGTATGTAATAGCTAGCACACAACACTTCACACTACACTTCTGTCAGAATACACTGTTATTAAATATGAGCTGCTGATATTATTAAAGACATGAGCTGTAATGTGGAATTGTAGAGTGGACTAATAATACTGTGAAATACTACAGCAGTGGGAGTAGAAAAGAAAGAAACAGAAGAAAGAAAGAAGAAAGAAAGAAACTGTCAGAAAGACAGACAAACAGAGAGATAGACAGGCAGCTAAACAGACAGACTGTGAGGCAATTAGACAGAGAGACATTCAGACAGACAGATAGTCACAGAGACAGACAGGCAGCCAGAGAGACACAGAGAGAGTCAGAGAGACAGGCCGACAGATGGACACAGAGCCAGAGACACATGCAGAGTGAGACAGAGAGACAGACAGACAGAAACAGAGAGACAGACAAGGTGAGTCAGACAGACAGACAGAGACAGACAGATGGTGTAGCTGCAGTAATAGTCTCTGGTGTTACAGTGTAGTACTGAAAGTACTGAACGTACATAAAGTACCACAGAACATTAAATAACACTGTAAAGTCTGCATAAGGATAAATATTAAACTCGTCAGAGAGGAACACTATAACTTCATAAACATAAATAAGTATAAACTAATAAACTAATCCTGTAATAAATGTTAATAAGCTTTAAAGATCTGATTTAATAAATCCTTTGGTTTATTATTGTTGTATTTTACAGATGGACCTGTAGGGGGCAGCAGAGCTTGAGAACATTCTGTTTGTTCTTTTCCATTGTTCTGAGCAGAAAATGACAGCGCAGATGGCTGGAGACAGGCTTTCCCATCAGCAAAACACACACACACACACACACACACACACACACACACACACACACACACACACACACACACACACACACACACACACACACACGTTTCTCATTTGTTGCTGTAAAAGTTCAGCCTCAAGTGTGCTGCCTCTGATCCTCTTCTTTCTACATACTGTCTGTCTGTCTGTCTGTCTGTCTCTATCTGTCTGTCTCTCTAATTGTCTGCCCACCTGTGTGTGTGTGTGTGTGTGTGTGTGTGTGTGTGTGTGTGTGTGTATATGTGCATGTGTGTGTGTGTGTGTGTGTGTGTGTGTGTATATGTGCATGTGTGTGTGTGTGTGTGTGTGTGAAATCTCTCAGCAGAACTGCAGCAGAGCTGAATGTTTAAAGATTGATGATGAAAACTCTGCAGCTCTTTGGTGTTTGATGTTTGGGGTTTGATGTTTGGTGTTTGATGTTCGGGGTTTGATGTTTGGGGTTTGGGGTTTGATGTTTGGGGTTTGGGGTTTGATGTTTGGGGTTTGGGGTTTGATGTTTGGGGTTTGGTATTTGATGTTTGGGGTTTGGGGTTTGACGTTTGGGGTTTGGTATTTGATGTTTTGGGTTTGACGTTTGGTGTTTGATGTTTGGTGTTTTATGTTTGGGGTTTGATGTTTGCTGTTTGGTGTTTGATGTTTGCGGTTTGACGTTTGGGGTTTGATGTTGGGTGTTTGGCGTTTAACATTTGGTGTTTGGGGGTTGATGTTTGGGTTTTGAGGTTTGGTGTTTGATGTTTGGACTTTGGGGTTTGGTGTTTGATGTTTGGACTTTGGGGTTTGGTGTTTGATGTTTGGTGTTTGGCGTTTGATTTTTGGGGTTTGGGATTTGATGTTTGGGGTTTGACGTTTGGGGTTTGGGGTTTGGGGTTTGTAGTTTGGGGTTTGGGGTTTGATGTTGGGAATAGAACACTGAGGCAGTTGGTGTGTTCAGTTTTCTTTACTGAAGAGAACTTTAATCCAAAGGAGCTGCTGAATTTGATACTTTTGTTGTGAGACTCATTGAGATTGTAGATCCTAAATACATGTTAAATCATGAACCCAAACCCCAATGAAACTGATTCCTGATGAAGCAAATTATTATTCCAATCTAATTGTGGTATTTTCCAAAGAATCTCTGTCATGTTTCTGTTTTTTGTTGTCTTCTAAAAAATTTCATTATTTAGCTCATTCATTCATTTCTCAGTAGGACTCGATATTTGTATTTTCCTGAGGCTTAGTTCTTTAAATTATGCCTATTTATTTATTTATTTATTTATTTATTTATTTATTTATTAACACTCTATTAGGATGTGAAGTGATTAGCTTTTAGCCTTTGGCTGTGCAGCAATATGACAAACCCCATCATTAAACTCTGCGGCTCACGGTGAAGTTTTGAAAGCAGCCATTAGGAGATTTTCTCATCCAGATCGAGGGACACTCATCCTCAGACTCCTCTGTCCTCTTTTATCATTTTGAGAGCCACAGGGCGAGATGTTTATACATCAGGAGGTGAAGTGCTGGCTGGGTTCAAAGGAAGACCAAAGACCTACCTCTTCACCAAGCACTTAAATCAGCACTTTGTTATGGTGATGGTACTTTTAGTTCCTGACCTAGTGAATGAGCACGAGGATGTGTTAATGATGGAGACATCAAAGCTCTTCTGTAGGTCGCTGGAATCCTGCATCTGCTAAACACAATAAATGTAAATATAATTCATACATAAAATAGAAGGTTTTTAAACAAAATGTGTCTTAATTGCGCATAAATTCCATTTCAGCAGCTGTGAAACATGACGTAAAAGTATTTATTACCTTTCTGTCTTTTTGAGATCGTGTAGAGGAGATGTGGGAATGGTAACCTGACTGTGATGCCGAACATGACCTTCAGAGAAGTTTAGATATACTGCTAAACTGAACTGTGAGTATTAATTCATCCATCCATTCACTCAATCTGTCAGTCCAATCATTCATCCATCTATCCATCTATCTATTCATCCATCTATTTGCATAATCATTCATCAATCTGTCTGCCCATCCTTCCATCCTTCCTGGAACTGTCTGTGGGTGTGTTTGACTGTCGATGTAAATTTCAGTTCTTCAGCACAGTAACGTTTATATTTTATGTAATATAAAATGAATGAATGTATTCTGGGTGTGTGGAGACTTGTATTTTTTTCTCTCTTCCTCATACACACTCTGAAAACTCTCCACTGTAGTGTATACATCACTTTTATAATATGATTGATGGTAATTTGTTTATGCGGCTCAGAGAGACGTTTTATAGACTTTTTAAAGAGCTCCCTTGCAGAGAGCTACACACAGAGATAAATTTGGATGGAATTGTACCTGGTGAGTGAGTGAGTGAGTGTGTGTGTGTGTGTGTGTGTGTGTGTGTGTGTGTGTGTGTGTGTATATAGGAGAGGTATTTGTGTGTGTGTTCACCTCTATTTCATCCACAACAGGCTCAGAGTAATTGCAGTGGAGATTTTCACCAATGACAGATAATCACAGGTTGGAGGAGATGATGTAGTCAGATCGAAACCTGTTATCAGGAACTCTGTGTGTGTGTGTGTGTGTGTGTGTGTGTGTGTGTGTGTGTGTGTGTGTCGGGGATTAGAGCACACCAATTTTACTTTCAGAGTCAAACTCTGTAAAAGACTGTGTATAAGAAGTCCCAGCTAACATAGAGAGGAGTCTAATAACCAATCAACAATACCGTCTCACTGCCAATCGACGATACCGTCTCACTGCCAATCGACGATACCGTCTCACTGCCAATCAGCGATACCGTCTCACTGCCAATCGACGATACCGTCTCACTGCCAATCAGCGATATCGTCTCACTGCCAATCGACGATACCGTCTCACTGCCAATCAGCGATACCGTCTCACTGCCAATCGGCGATACCGTCTCACTGCCAATCGGCGATACTGTCTCACTGCCAATCGACGATACCGTCTCACTGCCAATCAGCATTACCGTCTTGCTGCCAATCAGAGATAACGTCTCACTGCCAATCAGTGATACCGTCTCACTGCCAATCGACGATACCGTCTCACTGCCAATCAACAATACCGTCTTGCTGCCAATCAGAGATAACGTCTCACTGCCAATCAGTGATACCGTGTCACTGCCAATCGACTGCCAAATATTTTACCTTTTTTTGGTATTTGTTATCAGTGAAAATGGAGGAATGTTTTTGAAACACACTTAATGTCATTTGTCTTGTTTCTATATGTGTGTGTGTGTATGTGTGTGTGTGTATGTGTATGTGTGTATGTGTGTTTATCTGGTGAAGAAGTGAAGAATTCTTAAATCACAAGCTAACAACTCTGGCAATAAATCACTGATGTTTATGGATATAGGTATATGTGTGTGTGTGTGTGTGTGTGTGTGTGTGTGTGTGTGTGTGTGTGTGTGTATGTGTGTGTGTGTGTATGTGTGTGTGTGTATGTGTGTTTTGTACAAAATGGTAAGCTTCTTAAAGTCTGAAGCAGTTTGGCTGAGTGGGTTTGGACTCTGTGTGTGTGTGTGTGTGTGTGTGTGTGTGTGTGTGTGTGTGTGTGTGTGTGTGTGTGCGCGCGTGCGCGTGCGTACGCAGTGAGTTCATGATAAAAGTTTTCCAAACACGCCACTGAGTTTCTCACTCTTTGATTTAAGCTCCTTAGACATAAATGGCTGCTGGACTTGAGGCGAGTGTCTGGGAACAGCACATGGGGGTTTTGTATGAGTTTGAGTGGCAATGCTGAAAAGACAAAATTGCAGAAGAAAAATGTCAACCGAAACAGGTCAGACTTTCAGGATTAAGGCTAAAGTTAATGGTGTTTGATTAGCGTTTAGCGGATGTGGATTAAGAGATATGGATGGAGCAATGTTTAGGATTAGGTTAAGGGTTCATTAAAGTCACTATTACAGGATTAGATAAGACCCCACTGCACTTACACAACATGTACAAGCGATCATAAAGTCCTTGAGACGAGCTGGTCTCATGGTAAACCCTGCAAAATCTGAAATTAAACATTTGGAGGGAACATATATTAGCTTCCACTTGGACCAGGTGTATCCCAGAATTAATTAGATGTCCAAAATTGTGGTCTGTCTGCGGCACAAAACCAAAAAAGGAGATGAGACAGTTCCTTGGATCAAGAGGTAAAGAGTTACAGTAGAGTTCAGGGTTCAGGGTTCTAATGGTAAATACTAACAGTATGAGATCTATATTCTATATTCATCCTGTATGCAAGGTACACAATGACACAAATTCAAACCTTCAAGATCCCAGTTATCATAAGGAAGCCAAATACTTTTATAAGAATAAAAATATACCTATTACCTTTTAATACATCTTATTTTACAATACAGATAGTCTGTAAGCAGTTTTACAGAGAACTGCGGCTTAACCCCTAGTGAGCAAGCCAAGGGAAACAGCAGCATGAAACAAAGAGAAAGATTGAGAGGAAACAAGACTTAGCAGGGGAACCTATTCTCATCAAGCAGACTGCATTCGTGCTCTCGCTGTCCATCGAAAGTCGAAGATGACATTGATTACATTAATGGAGTACAGAGAGACTAATAGCGAAACAGTCTGGGGCTATTAAATTCATGTGACATGAGAAATCCCTAACAAACAGTTTTATTTTTGATAATGACCGTAGCAGATTACAGTATATTGAACTGAGGTGTGTGTTCCATGGCCAAATTAAGAAAAAGTTTCATGTTTGAAGCAAACTGCTTCCTTCCAAACACTTCTACTAAACAGCTTCATTTCTTTATTTCAGCATGTTACTGCAGATGATTTTGCCATTTTATAATATATAATTGTTTCCATAAAACCTGACTCAGTCGTACAGGCAGCAGGAGATTATTGCTGATAATTGCTGGTTATCTGCTGAGAGCCAGCTGCTGAGGAAATCACAAAGGATCTTAATGCTGAGAATGGAATAATAATAATAATAATAATAATAATAATAATAATAATAATAATAACAACAATGCCATAATAATAGTTAAAAATAATGTCATCCACATAAATGCTTTCTACTGAGACTCTTGAATGTTTATTTTGAAGTGGCGATGAGATGTCCCGTTCTCTGTGTTAAAGTAAACAGCCAGTTCGGCTTCTTAGTCTTCTAAACTCCAGCATCAGCAATTATAACTTAACTACTTAATACACTGCTGCCTTCCAACACACAACACCTCGTATACAAGACCCTTCTCATTACCCACCTGGACTAATCGAGACAGAGGTGGGTAGAGGAGCCAAAGGTTTTACTCAAGTACAAGTAAAACTATTTATAAAAACAATTACTCGAATAAGAGTAATAATAATAATGTTAATTAATAATGACTTGATTACGAGTAATAAAGTATACAATGAGAAGACGACTGAAGTGGCACGTTACTACTTACTTGAGATTTGATTACAATGAAGGGAACATCCTGAATTAACCGTACTTTCAGGAAGAGCGGCTGATTTAAATGCAGTTGATTTTTCTTCAGTCCTCTTTGAGGGTTACGCGTCTGGCTCCCTAAAATCGCACAAAACTCTCCATGCTCTCCAGAGCACATGATCGTTCCCTGGAGCTCTCACCACCGTGGCCCAGGTTCGATTCCTCGGCAGGGAACCCCAGTCACAGTTGCATTAGGAAAGGCATCGGGTGTAAAAACCCTGTCAAATCGAATACGCGGAACTGTCCGAACACTAGCGAGTCACTGAAGAATTCGCATTCGGCATAAAATCTTTCACAGAAAACATGCTGACAGTCTGATCGGAGGAATGTTAGGAACTAGAGAAGGTGGTGAGGTCCCTTCTCATCTACTGTTAAAGGTACATTAGACAAAACAAGGTTGTGTTATTGCCACACAACACCGCTGCATTAGTCCTGTTGGAGTAACCAGTAGTAGCAGTGATTGGAGTTGAAATGTGGATATAAATATGATGTGTGGCTTTTATTCACATATATTTTAAGTACAGAAATTGCATTGATGGTTGACCATATTCAATTATTACTGAGGCCTTGTGCAAAATATCTTCTATTTTCCTCTTGGTGTGCGAGTTGCTGTACAGTAAAGAAGGATGTCAGGATACTTTGGAAGATTGCTGAGTAGAATTGTATCAGCAGTTGCTTCTTTACTCAATATCTCTTTAGTTTCCTGAGGAACTCGAGTCTGAGAAAGAAAATTTGCCAAGATTAGTTGTTAGTTGTTTACTTATTTAAATAGGGGGAGCGGAATCAGATTTGAATGACTTTTTCCTGTCTTTTTTCCCCCGCCCAACATTCCAGCCCATTTAATCAAATCTGTGCCCCAGAGCCTGGCTTGGAGAATTCAACTAGTGTTAGCATGCTAACTGGATTTGCATTAGCAAGGACTATCATGACATTGCTTTCCAGCCAACTCAGCCATTCAAAATCCTTCAAAGCCAAATTTACACTATAAACAAGCTGCATGTAATTCGGCTCATACTGATTTATTACAATTTTTCTTTGTAATGAACACTTGTTTAGCATCACTAACATTTTAAGCTACATTGTTTGAAAGCCAAGTTATATCACTATAACCAGTATGAGCTCATACTGTTCTATGAGAATGTTCAAGAGTTCAGTCGCTATTCTGTTTTTCTTTGTAATTGGATTTGAAGATTTCAAGCTCGGACATTAGCATTCACATTGTTAGCATTTTAAGCTAACAATTCAGCTGCTTGAAAGCCAAGTTATAACTCTATAACAATAAAAATGCTTTTACAGAATGCTCTGTATCTGACCAGTCAGACTTTTATAACATGTTGGCTGTGGATGCAGTGGATTATGACAAGGTTAAATCTGCCCAGGATAAAACCTCATGGGAATATTTGGTACCTTCTAGCTGATGTTCCAGCGGATGATTATAACTGACAATTAATAGCCTACATGGAGCACTAGATTTCCTGAGATTCATGACTTTATTGTCATTGTCCAAGATCTATGCAGCCATATATGGATCCCACACACCTACTAGTTACTGGTCATCTCAGAATTTATGCTCAAGATTGTTGCATGTTGGGCAGAAAAGCCTTGACACTTGACACTGTGACAGTAGGGGTGTGGTTTAGCTGTGTTTTGTGAATAGGTGGAGGGGCCAAGGACAAGGAGCACAATGATGGGTGAAGCTGTGTGGGATCAATATGTGTGTGTTTTTGGCGTTTCAGTGAATGGCTGCGAGATGATAAAGCTGTAAAGGAGAGAGTGTGGAGGCGTGCAGAGTGGCAAAAGCCAAGCAGCGAGAGCTGAGCTGACTGTGTACGTCTGTGTTTTGAAGGTACCTTGGTACAGAAAATGATCTATCCCAAACCTGCGTCCCATTTCCTCATTCACATCCGAACCAATGAAAGTGTTACAAGCAGCTTAACAAGAACACAGAAAAGCATAGGACACAGCAACATCCACAGCCCTGTGACCTGGTCCTCACTCCATGTGCCTTGTGCAAGTTCCGAGCAATTTTGCAGTGCTTTGTATTGACAGAGAAGCTGCACTCTATACCCAAACAAGTCGACCAACTGGTCTGTCATCCAGACTCTGTGTCTGTCTCTGGTCTTCATCTAGAAGTTCTTCTTTGTTTCTGAGATCTTAAGATACAGTATTAACACCAACAGCTCCATGCTAATGGATTCATCTTTTAGTAGCTTTGTGACTTTTAGTAACATTCACCCAGTGTCTCTGAAAGTCTGAATACTTTGGGGTTTTGTTTTGTTTATCTGTTAAATCCATGAAATTTGCAACTTCTTAAAATATATACATTGATCTTCAATTGAACATCTTCAGTTCTCTCAGAATGATAGTGCAGACGATTTTGCCATTTTGTAATAGGTAATATAGTTTCCATAAAAACACATCATTCATCCACGCAGCGGGAGATTATTGCTGATTATTTGCTGAGCGCAAGCTGCTAGGGCAATCACAGAGGATATTAATGCTGAGAATAGAATAATAATAATGGCGTAATAATATATAATAATAATGTCATCCATATAAATGGTTTATAATGAGACTCCTGAATGTTTTCTCTGAAGTGATAATTATGTGATGAAGCATTCCATTATCTGGGTTAAAGGAAACAATAACAGCAGGTTGGTATCACAAAATTGTAGCTGATGCATTTAAACAAGCCAGACTGCAGGAACGAGTTTCCTCTCTTAGCATTTATTCACAAAACTATTTAATAAGTCTTTTCTATTTTTTTATTCTTCCGATCGAACACTTATGTGCTGTGCCTGGGTATCTACTTCCACCTCCACGTTGACCATGCTCTCTGAACATAGGGGTATACTACAATTCAGAATTGAAGTGTTAAGGAGCTAATTTTCGGCAAAACTCTGGCTTACCCATTCCATCGTTTCAGCTGGGTAGGTCACCACAGCAACTGACTCGAGACAGCTTGTTGAAGTTGAAGCTAACCACACTGCACATTCATATTTATATGCCCCAGAGTAATTGATGCATTAGACAGCATGACAGCGCACGCTTCTGGGTTATCAGTGACTTTGTTTACTTTGGACAGGTGTGTTTTGTTTGGGTTTCTGTCCTGTCTCCACCCCTGTTGTGTTACTTCCTAAATGTCTCAGCTGTTCTTGTTTCCCACTTTGATTTCATTTAGTATTTATACCCCTCAAAATATTGCGTGTCTGTACATCACATCAATATGTGGGTCTTCCCCAAACTGCTGCCACAAAGGTAGAAGCACACAATTGGCTAGAACACCTTTGGGATGAACTGGAATGCTGACTGCATACCACACCTTCTGAACTGACATCAGTGCCATAGCCCACTAATGTTTTTGTGGTTAAATGGGCACAAATCCTCACAGCCACATTCCACAATCTGGTGAAATGCCTTCACAGAAGAGTGGAGGCTGCTATAGCAGCAAAGTTGGAACAACCCCATCTCAAATGGTAAATGGTCTGAACTTATATAGTGCTTTTATCCAAAGTGCTTTACACTGTGTCTCATTCACCCATTCACACTCTCACACACACACACACACACACACACACACACACACACCAGTGGTAGCAGAGCTGCCATGCAAGAAGCTAACTTGCCATCGGGAGCAACTTGGGGTTCAGTGTCTTGCCCAAGGACACTTCAGCATGTAAAGTCGTGTGGAGTAAAGTAGAGTCATGTGGAGTCACGTAGAGTCATGTAGAGTCTTGTGGAGTCATGTGGAGTCACGTAGCGTCACGTAGAGTCTTGTGGAGTCATGTAGAGTCATGTGGAGGCTTGTGGAGTCATGTGGGGTCATGTGGAGTCATGTAGAGTCATGTGGAGTCATGTGCAGTCATGTGGAGTCTTGTGGAGTCCTGTGGGGTCATGTAGAGTCATGTGGAGTCATGTGGGCTGGGAATCGAACCATCAAACCTACAAGTAGTGGACAACCCGCTCTACATTAACATATTAATGCCCATGGTTTTGGAATGGGATATTAAACAAGCACATTTTGGTGATATGGTCTGCTGTCCACAAACTTTTGCAGATATTATGTTTTTTTTTCCAGTTCCAAATGCTTATTCATTGATGGACAATCGAACACGCATACAGCAATGCCAATATACATATTTAGTATGTTTTATGAAAATCATTATAGCAGAATTACTGCAGAAACTGCATCATCAATACAATTGCGTAGGCAATTTAATGATCTGTGAACGTCTCATTTACGTTGTTTAATCATGTTTTTTTTGTTGCCAGCTGGTATGTGAGCTGAATGATTAACCTCATGCATTTTTCCAATTTCTCTTGGGTAGCAAGCTAGCAACACTCTGAGCTCAAGGATAGTGATGTGATGAGTACAATAGGAGAAAAAAGGTAGATCTTTCAATGATAAATAGCAAAAAAAAAAGTCTATATACAATTTTATGTTATTATGTATGTATATTTGTTTTATACAATTTTATGTGGTTGTACAGGTTTAAATAAGTTTACAGAATGTGTTTTGTGATATTTGTAACTTATCAATATGTATCAATATCTGTTACATTAAAAAAGAAATCTCTGCTTTTAAAACAGCATTCATTTGTCCATTTCATGTGCTTCTACTATTGTGAAGTAGAATTTTGCGCAACACTTTTTATTTAACTATATATAGTGTACGACACTCTACTATACTTATAAAAAATGTTCTTTAACGAGCCACAAACACGAGACAACAATTACACACAGGCATTCTGAGCGTGTAACTTTAACTGTATGTGTGGAAATGTCAAAACATGTTTGTCTTTGGCGTTCAACAAACAGATGTATGTACGTGTGCCCAGGTGTCTTGCCTTTCTTTGAAAAGTTACTTTGCAAACCAAATTTCTAAAAAAATTTGTTGAATGCAAATGATGTTTCAGAGAGATCTGAGAAAAAGTAGTATGAGATTGTGCATTATACAATTCTCTGTTAAAAAATTAAAATAAAATACAATAAATAAACAACTTTTTCTTTAGTGGTAAAATAATCCAATCTGATGTTATTTCAGTGTTACTTCAGAAGCGTGAACCAGTTGAATATATGTTGGACTGTGTACATTTCTATATAAACTTACACATACAGTATCTCACATACTGAAGCAGAGCATGATCAGTATGCAGTATTCCAGCATGATAACGACCCCAAACACACCTCCAAGACGACCACTGCCTTGCTAAAGAAGCTGAGGGTGAAGGTGATGGACTGGCCAAGCATGTCTCCAGACCTAACCCACCATCTGTGGGGCATCCTCAAACGGAAGGTGGAGGAGCACAAGGTCTCTAACATCCACCAGCTCCGTGATGCCGTCATGGTGGAGTGGAAGAGGACTCCAGTGGAACCTGTGAAGCTCTGGTGAACTCCATGCACAAGAGGGTTAAGGCAGTGCTGGAAAATAATGGTGGCCACACAAAATACTGACACTCTGGGCCCAATTTGTACATTTTCACTTAGGGGTGTACTCACTTTTGTTGCCAGCGGTTTAGACATTAATGGCTGTGTGTTGAGTTATTTTGAGGGGACGGCACATTTACACTGTTACACAAGCTGTACACTCACTACTTTACACTGTAGCACAGGGTCATTTCTCCAGTGTCGTCACATGAAAAGATATCATCACATATTTACACAAATGTGAGGGGTGTACTGACTTTTGTGAGATACTGTATACACATTAGTTTTCAATACTACATTGTGCACTATGAATTAGATCAACTGAAGGTACATGCTCTGTAATATGGATTATTATTTGCACATTTTTACATGTCCATGTACACTGAGTACACTGAGTTATAAAGCAGATTCTTTTCCATAGCAAAATACAAAACATGCAAAAAGGGCATGGCAAACACTTCTGTAAGAGTTCATAAGCTTTCAATAGGTTGGTAACAAAGAAGGGCAATTTCTTTTAGCACAAGTTCACAAATAATAATACAAAACAATTTAGAAGGCTAATAAATATTCCATGGCATGTATATGAAAGTTGATGGAATAATATGGAAGCTAATTGGTACAATTAATTGTGAAGCATTGTTTTACATTTAGTCTGAAGAGTCCAGTCTATAGTCCTTCGGGGGGAAAAACACACAAGGTACACATGTTTTATACACCGTGGTGTTGTTCGAATCACAGTAAAACACTCAAAGCATTTGACACGCATAGATTTGAATAAGAATCTTGTGAAATGTGATTGTCAGGACATTGAGAACTTGGCTTCCAGTCAACAAGAATATCTTTATTATTCTCTTTCACACAAACTGAAAAATTTTGGGGTTTTTTCCCTATGAAAAATAATCCAAAACCAACCACCTATCAGTGTATGCAGCTTTTGAAATGCTATGCCTGCAGGTTTAAATGGAGATGCTAATGTTTCTATGGTGTCTGAAATACAACTTACATGCCCCATGTGAGGGCATTAATATAGACTTTAGAATATGTGTATGTATAGAATATGTGTAAGTATGTATAGAATTCTGATGTAATGTTGTAATATCATGTCTGTAACTCACTCTCAGTGGGGAAAAAAGGTAATTCAGCTTCTCAATGCAACCTCTGTTGTTCCAGACACATGTTTGGTGATGTGAGCTCCACAGAGCAGTAGCTCTGAAGCTCATATCAGCTCCAGACTCACCCAGAACCACACACCGAGTGTGGGCATGGGGCAAAAAAAGTGTAGGAAATCCTACAATAGCCAACCTGCTTCACCAGATTAAGAAAAGAGATGACTATCATGATAATGAGTCTTTATTTATCACGTATACATTACAGCACAGTGAAATTCTTTTCTTCGCATACCCCAGCTTGTCAGAGCGCAGGGGCAGCCATGATACAGCACCTGCTGGAGTAGACAGATTTAAGGGCCTTGCTCAAGGGCCCAACAGTGGCAACTTGGCAGTGCTGGGGCTTGAACCCCCGACCTTCTGATCAGTAACCCAGAGTACTTGGATATATTTGAACAAAGTTTTAATTTTTGCCGCAAATTACATCAACAATCATGATGCTTCCTTCAGCTTTTAAACTTCTGTGGTTTTCCTCTTCAGTAATACTAATCACTTTCAGAATCATGCTGAATTAAGTCTTTATTTAAAACACATGCAAATTGGGATTTAAAACATGTTGCTATAACAATTAATTGAAGTGAAAGATGTTGAATGTAGGAACCCAATATGCTTTCCTGTATATTATAAAATGTGTGAATGTATTAAACACATGTATCGTAACAGGTATGTATTACTACTGTTGGTTTAGCACTCTTAACTCTAACACTCCTTTTCTTTTGTATTTGTTTGTTTTTCATTCAATCAAATTTTAAAAATAGCTTGCACACTTACATTCATATTAATAGGAGTTAAATACAAAGGCACTGCATACCTCCAAACTTGTGGATGTTGTGACACTGACATTTAAAACAATGTGGATGTGGCCACATATACCCAATTTGGTTACTCTTCTGCCCTGGATCCATTTGTACCATCATTTAAATTTGTGATTTGTAAATGTACTTTGTTATTTAAAAAAGGGCCTCCAAACAAAGCCTAGTCCTTGAAGAGCCTTGAGGGTCGAGGCTCGCCGATCTGTCAACAGATGTGTCAGAGAATAATCCGACACTTTGACAAATCTGTAGGTTTTTGGGCATTTCACCTTCTACAGTGCAAATTATAATTAAAAGATTCGAGGAATCCGGTCACATGCGTAAATGGCGAGGCTGAAAACCGTTTCTGAATGCGCATGATCTCCGATCCCTCAGACGTCACTGTGTTAAAAACCATCACGAGTCTGTAATGGAGATCCTGACATGCGCTCAGGGATACTTTAATGTGCGGCTTCGGTTTGCATAGTAAAACCTTAACTTGCATCTGTGGATTCAGCAGTGAATGGTGTTGTCTGACAAAGGTTTACAACACAGAAGCTCCGCTCACTTCTCTGGGCTCGGTCTCATCCGAGATGGTCAGTAGTGCAGTGGAAGCGTGTTTTGTGGTCCGACAAGACAACATTTCAAATAGTTTTCAAAAAGCCGTCGTGTTCTCCGGGCCAAAGAGGAAAAGGACCATCCAACCATGTTTGTTTTTTTGCATTTTCCATACTGTCCCAACCTTTTCGGAATTGGGGTTGCATTTTATTTATAATGATAATCTAGGCCTCACACAAAAACCTACTCATAAATTAAACTCTTTAATAAAACTAAGTTCTTTATACTAGTATAACATACGTAGCCACAAACAATAAGTCTACTGAGTCAATTCGTCTGATTATCATTCACAGAGCCCCAGGGCCATATTCAGATTTCCTTGGTGAATTTGCAGATTTTTATCTCTAACCTGGTTGTTCCTCTAGACATTAAACATTAATTGTTGGCAACTTTTATATTAATTTTGAGAACCCAGAAGACCCTCTGAGAACAGTGTCTCAGTGAGAATTGTGTCTATTCTAGATTCAGTAGGGGTTAATCAGAACGGAGTAGGACCCACTCATAATGGTGATCACACTCTTGACTTGATACTAACATACGGATTAAATATAGAAAATATAGTCACACTTCGGCCATCTGCTGTCTTAAACTATCTCATTATCTCAGATCATTATCTCATCTCGTTTAATTTGCGTATTGATCGTAATATATGCACCTCGCCACCGCATCAAACGTACATTCACATCAGCTACTGCACCGAGTTTTATCAATAACCTCCCAGAGACGTCAGCTATGATTTTATCACCGTCTGATATCACAGAACTCGATCAGATGACGGAATGCTTAGAGTCAACGCTCCACTACACGCTAGATAAGGTAGTTCCACTTAAAAGAAAACTAATTAGAGAGAAAAGGCTAGCACCCTGGTATAACCATCACACACACACACACACACACACACACACACACACACCTTAAAACAGACCACTCGACAATTAGAACGTAAATGGCGTCAAACCAAATTGGTAATATTTCAAACAGCTTGAAAGGAGAGCCTCCTGAACTATAGACAATCTCTTAGCGATGCTAGAAAAGCATCACTCTCCACCTTAATAGGGATTAACAAAAACAATCCTAGATTCTTATTTAATACTGTAGCAAAATTAACTAGGAATAAAACCACCACAGAAACAGGCTCACAATCACAATCATTACATATCAGCGAAGATTTCATGAAGTTTTTCACTGAAAATATCAGACAAAAATACAGACCGTTAATTTACAACCAGACTGTTTTATAACCAACCCTGTAGATAATAAAAATCATAATATAACATAGTTTTTATCCATTCAGTTAAATAATAAAAAAAAGTTTTTAAATCTATGTCAGAAAGTTACCACGAGAAATGTAATGTTAATATAAATTTTAATTACACAACATTAAAAATCTTAAAAGACACTTCATATAAAACGGGACCTACAGATGCAGCTAAAAGGCGGACACTTGATAATGAGCACTCCATAAAAGGTCGTCTCGTTTTGCCTATGCTGAATACTGTGAGTTAAGCTCACACAGCCGTGAGTAAAGCTCAACAGAGCTCGGACAGCGTAGAGCAATTATGAAGTCACTCATTCCCTTTTTCCTTCTTCTGGTACTTTGTGGGATGGCTGAAGTGCTATCAAGCCAAAGGTATTTATGTTAATAAATACATGTGCTGGTCTATGATTTGTGTTCAATTGTATATGTCTGTTTGGAATAGTGATGTAGGTTCCTTATCTTATTCTTTCATGTTATAGAACCTTAATAAATAAAAATATGACCTGGGAGGAAGCTCTACGGTATTGCAGGCAGAATTACATTACCCTGGGCTATCCGATAACACCAAACCAACCAAGCACATTTGATACGGATACAGCTCAAACGCAAACCGTCAGTGTATGGACGGGCCTGCGCTTCCTGGATGGAAAATGGTTCTGGGTGGACGTCGATCACCTGGAGATCCCGTTTTCAATGCCCTCATGTCCAATCCAAAACTACCGCTGTGGAGCTCGCAACAACAAGACACAAGTCTGGGAGAACGTAGACTGCGATGAGAAGCTTAATTTCCTCTGCTCAGTGTGAGTAATGCTTGTAAAATCCACACGACTGTTTTAAACCTGCAACAACAGAAACACTTTCAGCTCCTTTTAAATTTAATATTAAACTACATGCAATGAGACCTGATAGATTTTCTTTCTCTCTTTCTGAACAGAAGCGTCTAGGACAGCATCCTTCCAGAAGAATTTTTACAAGACACAGAACTATTTATTCAGAGCTACTGTAGATCTGTTGTATCTTTCTGTAGTAGCTTTCTTTATTCATTTTTAAATATAGTTTGTTCTTGTAATTAAGAAAATACACAAATTAGTCATTGCTATAATAGTGAATGGGAAAAATAGAACTCTGCTTCATTGCATTTTGCTCCTTCCATTGAATATGCATATGTAAAACATCCATCTATCCATCCATCCATCTATCCATCTATATAGCAAAGATGCCTTCAAAATAATGAAATGAAATGTTTAAAGTAAATTAAATTAAATGTTACAGTTAAAAAAAAAAAACCTTATAGAGCAGTAAACAGTAGTAAATGAAACACAGTCAATATTTGGTGTGACAAAAAAAGTAAAAAATTTAAATGTAAATAGTAGTCTCCGGTACAGTTAGTGCAGTTTTATAAAGAAATGAGCTGTAAGTGTTACTGAGCACGTTGCAGAACCAGACACGGTTCTTCTGGAGACTTTGACTGTCGCACTCGCTTCTTATTTCTGCAGCGAAACCCAGCAGCCTTCATTATGGTTTTGTCTGAAAAGTGTCTCTTAACTCTTAATACGCTGCTTTCTTTAATGACATACGCACATTTTCCCGTAACATTTAATTTTGTGCTGGAAAAATAATGTTTGGGAATCTAAAATGTTTGTATACTGACTCAGTAAAGTAGACGTCATAAAATAAAAAATGTATAATAAAGTTTGTACTAAAAAAAATTGTGTGCCTAAAAGTTTTGCACAGTACTATATATATATATATATATATATAACCATGTATAATTTTGTGGCAGTTGAGGTTGATATTAGGAATATTAGAAAAAAGGGTATATTTGAACATCAGATGGTGCTCCCTAATTAAACCATCAGCTTTAACACAGTTCTTCACAAAGCTATGACTCAGTCAACACCATCATTAACACAGCAATGAGGTTTTAAAGTCATTTTAGAGACATGGCTCAATAAGTTGTATCAGATTTCCCATATTCTATAGTCACAGTGTTTTAGCCATAAAAATCTAATTTTATAGACATAATTTAATGACAATCATTTCCTTTTTGAATAATAATGTATTAATTGAAATTACTGCTGCCCACATGTGTAAGTTTTATTCATGGAATAATGCTATTAAAATGATGTGTACTACATTTGTTACGATGGGCTGCAGGATATATTGCCATTTTCTGTGTTTAATTTATTATTAGATAATCACATTTAGATGAAAATAATTGTTGAGCCCCAAATGTATACTAAATAAATGGATATGCTAAATTATTTCCGTTGCAAATAAATGAATAGGATTCACATCTTTATTGAGTACTGGAAAGAGCACATATAATAGTGACAGAAGAGCCAATGAAATGATAATGTTCTTAATAATTACATTGTGGTTCTCTCTCTCTCTCTCTCTCTCTCTCTCTCTCTCTCTCTCTCTCTCTCTCTCTCTCTCTCTCTCTTTGAAAAAGTTTAATAAAGTATTCTGAGACTTTATGGCCTTTATCCTTCAAATTCCATAAAGTGGCTTTGTGAGCCATGTTCACACACAGATAGAACTGTATTATTCTGATTATCTGATAATACTATGATTATATTATTATTATTATTATTATTATTATTATTATTATTATTATGATATATAAATATCAATTACTGCTTGGTTTTATAAGATGCTAGCTGACTTTTTTTTTTAAATTAAGAAATCTGTATACATATATCTTATTAAAAATCTGTAAATGGTATAACTCAGGAGAGAAAGACATTTTGAGAGTGTTAAGACTACATTACGATCATAAATGTTTTTTCAGTAAGTTTTGATGTAGAATTTGTAAAATACAAAATATTTCAATTTAATTTCTAATTTATTTATTTTTTTAAATGTAATGTTTAAAACTACAAGGGGCTCCTGAGAGGTGCTGCATGCCCTACGGTGAACCGAAACAAAAGCACCCAGGTGAGTTAGTGAGAATGAGAACTAAGGAACAAACTTAGGTTAAAACTTGCACTTGAAGTCTTAAGAAACGTTTGACAGCCGATTCAGATCATGAATATTTATATGTTAATTAGCCAGAGTGAAACATAGCCCAGACATATGGAATAGTATGTGTGACTTCCTGTAAGTTCTGCATAATTATTTACAATTTATCATCACAACTGAGAGGAAAACATTACTGCACAAAAATCTAATTTAAAGGAAGTTTTTTTTTTTTTTTTGCACTGATGTGTATCTGTCTGTGTGTAAACGTAATCTTTCTAAAAAACACCCCAAACGCCCTTTTCCGGGGGACGGCAGCCACACCCCCACCTCCCCGGCAGCTGCCCCAGCACCACTGCCTCCTCGGCACCGCGGCGAGGGCTCTCCGACAGCGCGTCACTCCTCCTTCATGGGTTTCGTGAACAAACACAACAGAAACATAAAGCGTGTCTCTCTCTCTCTCTCTCTCTTTCTCTCTCTCTCTCTCCACATGTAGCTAGAAGTAATCTTTCTGATCTCACAGTAACTCTGGATGGTCTTTTTGCTTCATCATGTGCAGCAGTTGGAGTGATTATTGACTCCAGTCTATCATCTGACGCTCATATAGATAATATTACTAGGATAGTCTTCTTTCATCTCAGAAATATTTCTAAGATAAGAAATATAATGTCACTACATGATGCAGAAATACTAGTTCATGCTTTCGTCACCTCTAGATTAGATTACTGGAATGTCTCACTGTCTGGATGTTCCAGTAGGAGCATAAACAAACTCCAGTTAGTCCAGAATGCAGCTGCTAGAGTCCTAACTAGAACCAGAAGATACGACCAAATCACACCGATATTATCAATACTGCATTGGCTCCCAGTGAAATCACGCATTAATTATAAAATACTATTACTGACCTATAAAGCACTAGACGGTCTCACACCACACTATCTAAGCGACCTTTTGGTCTTTTATGATCTGCCACGCCTACTTAGATCAAAAGGTGCAGGCTATTTGTTGGTACCTGGAATAGTGAAGGCTACAGCAGGGGGAAGAGCTTTCTCTTATAGAGCCCCACAGTTATGGAACAGTCTTCCTATTAGTGTTCGGGACTCAGACACAGTCTCAGTGTTTAAGTCTAGGCTTAAAACATACTTGTTTACTCAAGCCTACCCTGACTAGACTTTCTGTTACGCTAAGCACAGTCCTAATAATCTTTTCTCTCCCTCTCTCCTTCTGTTGAGCCACACACGATTTTATGGAGATACTAGAGATCCTGATCCTCTCTGCTCTCCGGACCTGTCTGATCCGTTTCGAATGTCCTGCTTCTGGATGGAGCTCTCATCTACTCCAATTCCAGACTGCTGGGACTACGGCTGCTCCTAACGCCATACAGACTTCATATAAATCCATAATGAACTTTTTCACATTATCTGTTGTTACCCAGATGAGGATGGGTTCCCTTCTGAGTCGGGTTCCTCTCAAGGTTTCTTCCTCTTAAAACATCTTAGGGAGTTTTTCCTCTCCACCGTCACCACCGGCTTGCTCAATTGGGATAAATTTGCACTTTTAATATCTGTATACCGTGTTGATATTTCTGTAAAGCTGCTTTGAGACAATGTCTACTGTAAAAAGCGCTATACAAATAAATCTCTCTATCTCCCTATCTCCCAATAACTAGCCAGATCAGTGTGAGGTGTGCATCCTCACAGCCTGGCGTCGCCCTCCTCCTCCTCATCACACACTAGAACTCACAAGATCTGTTCTAACAAGAAATAGTTTTGTGTTGATGCACTCTGCAACATATTCAGAGTCTGTGATATGAATTTAAAGGTTATAGCAACATTTGCAGGGGGAAGTGCCTCTTATTCAGAGTTGGGTTGGATTATTTGATTCGTTCAACAATATATCTTCCACACTTGTGATTCAGCAGCTTATAAAATAGCACTTGATCCAGCCCATCCTTTTCTTTTGCATTTCTTATATCCTGCTCCGACAGTTAATAATTCACACAAATTAATGCATCTGCGAGATACAAAACCAAGGTCATGAAATCGAAACCTGGGATCTTGGCAATTTTATATTATTTATACCAGGCTAGAGTACAGCTCTAGGTTTCCAAAGACCATTGCCAACTCAGTCTTGTCCTCACAAAATGAACTCAACCTTGAGCATCCCGTAAATAAGCCAGTAACAGGTGGAGTTGGTGGCCACTAATTACAGAGAGGCAACTCTATGTCTCCCTCTGGTGGTGGGTCAGAGCCAGGCTAGTGGCCTGCCCCTTACAAAAAACATAAAGCATGAATATAACTTCTAAAAAAAGAAATAAATAATAATAAAAGAGACACCATTAACAGTACATGATTCAAACGGTTTTAACCTGAGGTAAGAGACATACAAAAAGAGAGAATACACTTTTAAAAACATATAATAAAATATAGCTGCAAGCAGCAATGGCGGATTCCTCCTCGAGATTGCAGACCATTTCCGAATTGACATGATAGAGAATCCCACAGAGTTCAACAACATTTCAACGCATTTGGCAGATTTGAAGTTCACCGTTGTAGTTTTCCCCAAATGATCACTGTAGAGAAAACTCAGTGAGAATTTTGGAGAATTCCTTCCTGCTGATACAACGCTACTTTAACATTATTCTTAATTTATTCCTGCTGCTATAACATTATTTTGAATGAATCTGTGCTGCTATAACCCTGTGTTACAACTCCGAGAACACATAATACAAATACAGGCTTTTTATGAAGACGGCGGTAGCACATTGAGCCGCTTAAAATAATCACAAACATCAAATCTCACCAAATACAATCACAAAAGATTACAAACTAGAACGATGAAAAAAAAAACCTCACAAGCTTCTTCCAGGCTTTACACAAACAGAATGATTCAACACGTGTTCTTCACTGTGGTTTTGGTTTCTGTCGTGTCTCCGCCCCCGTATTGTGATTGGTTATTTCCCTCATGTGTTTTCAGCATTCTCAGCTGGTTCTGTTTTCCTCGTCATTAGTGTGTCTATGTACACTCTTGTGTTTGTGTTTTACTTGGTGAAGAGCACGCTCAGTTGCGGTTTGTCTCTGACATCACCGAGCCTTGTTTCTGTGGTATTTGTTCTGGTTCTTGACTTTTATCCTGTTGCTTTTTCCTCGCCTTGTTAAGTCGGTTTGCCACTCGCCTGACCATTGTCTGTATTGAACTCGTTTTTTGGATTTGTTTACCTGTCTCTTTAATAAAGCCTTAACCGCGATCATACACAGGACTTCAGTCATCGTGAAACAGACTTTTATTCTTCTGCTAGCGATTAAGGACAGAAATAGAGGAGGGAGAAGAAAG
Source organism: Ictalurus punctatus (assembly GCF_001660625.3). NCBI lineage: Eukaryota > Metazoa > Chordata > Actinopteri > Siluriformes > Ictaluridae > Ictalurus > Ictalurus punctatus. Next base: position 33,604,726 of record NC_030421.2, read on the forward strand.
GACCTAACTGTGTCCTGATCTCTCATGAATGTACCGCTTAGGCCAGCATTTGCAGAAAGATTGTAGATGTCTTTCATCAGATGATAGTTCTGTTTTAAAGATAAAAGCTGGTGTGAGGTGTACCTTAAAGCCATGCTCAATGACTCCATGTCCACTGCAGACCCAAGGAGACGTGAACACTCAGTGCTATTGCACGATGAAGTCCTCCAGGATAACACTGATAGAAGCAATGGGTCCAGTGTGCATAGATAAATCCAACCACATCACGACAACTGCGATACCTCATCCTCAGAAAGTTAGACGAGACTGATGTATATAACTCTATCCAGGAGGACTGGCTTCATTTAATCCAGGTTTCTGTTAAATACACTACATTAAACTCCTGATCAGTGATAGTTTCATTAACAATAAGCCCTTTAGATGTAAGCGCTCTAATAGTTAACAGTCCTAGTGTCAGATCAAAGGTTTCGGCGGAATTTCAGTATTCTGGATTTCTTCATGAATTTGCAGATTTCATCTCAAACCTGGTTGTTTCTGTAGACAAAGCTTTAATTCTTGGAGACTTTAATATTCATTGGGATTCTGGTTGTGCAGAGTACATTCTGTTCGCCTGTTTTTGACCGTGCCTTTGCTTTACAGTTTTGATTTTGTTTGCATGTCTGCTTTAAATAAAGCGGATCTTTACAACTGCGCCGCAGGACAGAGTAGTGCAATCACTGAGGAGAGATGAGCTTCTGGAGTTCATTCATTTCTTTCTCTTAATATAAATATATTGTTTTTAATAAGAAAAGAATAGTTAATTACTTATATTTCTGGGCTTCCCCAAAACTAAAGCTTTATCGCATTCAGGGGGTAATTTGTACCCTGGTCATCCATATCAGCTACTCAGTAGTGAAGTGTGTACATGGAGTAATGTTTTGTTTCAAAATGAAGAAAGGAAAACAAACAAGGAAACAACTTTTTATTATATTTTTGATTTATTATTATTTTTACTAGGAAAGTAATTAATATTTCATAAGAATATTTTAATAAGAAAATATAGTGACATTTTTAATTGCACTTTTCTTCTGCATGTCAGGTCAACTCTGGTATCAAACATGCAGTAATATGAACTGTCATGATAAAATTGTGGTGTATTTTTCATACTGTACTATGTCCCCGTTATTATATTTTTCACATGGATGGTACTCTTCGTCCCTGACCTAGTGAACTAGCATGATGTGCTGTGATAGAGACTTCAGTGCAGCTCTGTAAAATGATGTGGAATAAGTGTTAAATGTTGTTAAATGCCTTGAATGTAAAGTGTAAATGAGTTGAATGTATGCTGTGTTGTCATTTAATAAAAAGAAAATTGTAACAGCTGAAAATCAGTGTGGAATAAGAGGAATAAAACACTCGGGGACGTGCTGTTATACGGAAATAATCACCTTCAGGGTGGTATCAGTACCTCCACTTCGTCACACCGCCCTGTTGCTCAGTATTTTCACATAACACACATGTGGTGATTATTACTATTATTATTATTATTATTATTATTATTATTATTATTATTATACTTACATATAGTTTCACCTAACACTGTTTTTACCCACAGAACCCATCAGTGTGCCTTCAGTTTTATTTCGTTAAACCTTCAGAAATCGTTGCATTAGTGTGTTAGCGTCTGTGATCGCACCAGTCATCTCTCAAGGGTGTGTAGTCAGTAATCCAGGATTATGGAAGTACTTTGGTGTTGTAATAGTCCTGACTGTGTGTCAGAAAGCAGTTCAAACGCTTTGGCAAAGAACTCTGTCGTTAAGGTGAAGCTGTTCCTGCATCATTAAGTTAAATTAGCTCTAACACACACACTCTCTCTCACACACACACACACACACACACATACACACACACTCACACTCACACACACACACGCACACATACACACACACTCACACTCACACACACACACGCACACACACACACTCACGCACACACACACACACACACTAATACCTCAGGGTCAAGTGGAGCCATAACACTGGCTCTAACACACACTTCTACATAAAACCAATTAAAAAGTCATTATGGAGTGTGTGATGGGTTACACAGCCACATCATCACTCAGAAAATTGTGCGGTTATTATTCCACATCTTGTAAGTTTCCATTTGATTTACAGAATATTTGAAGGTGGTTAAAAAAAATATTTATTGTGTGTCAATACTTAATGTAGAGCTCTGTTGGCTGTAATTACAGCTGGGATCGTATGTTCTCTGTCACCTTTGCACATGTAGATCTTGATATTTTGCCCATTCTTCTGGGAAAAACACTATTTAATGTAAGCCTTTTCCCCTTCGACTCTGCGGTGTTAAGTTGAGAATAGTAGACAATGGGAGAACGGTTAGCATTGTATTCTGAGTGATTATGTAAATGAATTTTAGCTCTACTGAAGACAGTGACGGGGGAGGAGCTGATGCCGAGGTTGGTGAGCTTGGAGATCAGCTTGGATGGGTTGACAGGGTGTAGAGGCTGAGCTGAAATCAACAAATAGCATCCTACCGTAGGAGTTATTATTTTCCAGGTGGGTCAGGGGAGAGGACAGTGCCATGGTGATGCCGTCCTCTGTTGATCTGGTGTGGAGGTACATGAACGGATGAGGATCCAGTGTTGAAGGCAGGCAGGATTTCAGATGGGAAACGATGGGGGTGAGGGCAACAGGACAGAGGTCACTGAGGATCATAGCAGTGCCACGATTTGACAGCTGTTTTGAAGTGGGTGTGGACCACTGCTTGGGCTTAGGATAGGTTGAAAATATCCATGAAGATATCCAAGCCAAGTGCTCAGCACCAACCCTGATCACCTGGCCTCGGATGCCGTCAGGGCCAGAAACTTTACATGCATTCACTCTGCTCAGGGTGGAGCACACATCACTGGTGGAAAGATGTTGAGCTCTTCAGGGAGGGAAGCATCACTGATTAAGGGGAAAGTCTTGATAGGTTTGTAGTCTGTGAAAATGGCTGTAGTTCCTAAACGGTTAATGTAATATTTTTTGTTAAACCTATAGAATTAAAGCTGAAAGTCTTGACTGCTTCATTTCAAATCCATTGTGGTGGTGTACATGCCAAAAACTGTCCCAATACTTATGGACCTGACTGTATGTATTTCTCTTGCACAGCTGGAGAGTGCCTGAGCCTCACAACAAGCATTTCAGTGCACATCTGTCCTGACACTTTGTGCACCTGACAAATGAACGGTTGCTAAGGTATTTCTACATCTTACTGAATTAGGTGTAAGGTGTACTTATTATTTATTTATTTATTTACATTTTTTTTTGGGTTGTCATCCGAAGTCATTTGTTTGTTTGTAGAAGTTGAGGACCACACAATTGTTAATTAAACCCTGAGAAATTAAAAAAAATAGAACTGAAGGAGGGTGTACTTGCTTTTTCACATGGTTCATAGTACTTCATTTTTTTAGAAGCTCAGAGCTCTAGAGCAGATAGTGTGTATGTGTGGAAGGTGTGCTCTCTCTTTCCAGAGTGTGACACACACACACACACACACACACACACACATACACACGGCCAAACCACGGTCTTCCACTTCAATCTGTAAGGACCAGACAAGACCTTAAGTGTGTGTGTGTGTGAGTGTGTGTGTGTGTGTGTGTGTGTGTGTGTGTGTGTGTGTGTGAGTGTGTGTGTGTGTTATTGAAATGTCTCAGTGACATTTACTGCAAGGGCAGAGGGGCTTTGTCTTCTGTCACATGAGGTTAAAGCACATCAACACTTTATGCCCATACTCCATCTGTTACATGGAACACACACGCACACACACACACACACACACACACACACACGCACACACACACACAAACGCACACACCTTCTTTACCACTCATCATTCTGTCGCTCAACTCATTGTTTATTCCTTATATGTTAGGTGTGTGTTTTCTTCACTTAGCTGCTCCACTATCTGAACGTTCATGGTAACCCGCCTTGTTCACGTCCCTTCATGTATGAACTATTCCAGCACTAGTGGGAGAGTGTGTATCAGGCATCACACACTTTTTCTATAAGAAGAGGCTATTTAGTAAAGTAATATAGATCCATTAGTTGTCTTATATTCTTGATTCCGTCTTCTTTATGTCTTCTCGAGTCCTCAAATGTTTCGAGAGGTTTGTCTTCACATCTCTAAAATCCTGCCTGCCCTCAACGCTGGACCCCTAACAGTTCTCCGTTCGTCAGTAGACAGGTCAATAGAAAGTGGTATTAGTGAGGCCAGCAGGGGGCGCTCAGCCTGTGGTCCGTGTGGGGTCTAATGCCCCAGTAAAGTGACGGGGACACTATACTGTAAAAACAGCACTGTGTTTCTGATGACATGTTAAACCAAAGTCCTGACTCTCTGTGCTCATTAACAATCCCAGGACACTTATGGTAAAAGAGTAGGAGAAAGTAGTTACATTCACGGGCTTCACTTCATTACTGATTCATAGAGAAGTCTCGACTTTTAACAACTCCAGCACTGCAGCGCTCCCTCTAGTGGTAACAACTATCATCAGCATCAGATAAGACCATAAAGAAGCTGGCTGAATGAAACAAATTAAGAGGGAAAAAATAAGAATGAACTATTGCAACCATGTATACTGTACGTGGGGGTTACAAAGGCACATGGCATAGCAGACACAGAACACGGAGAACCAGTAACAAACACTATGCATTCCCTGAAGGTCACGGGGAGGTTTTCCTGTGTCAGGGTTTCTGGTCCTCAGCATTCATGGATTTAAGGTCATTTGTGATGACGTTTCGGTGTGTTTGTCCCTGTCTTGTCTTTTAGTTGGACTAAGTCTATTTAATCTAACCAAAAAAAAGTAGAATCATATTCTATAAATAACATAAATGCTGCTAGCCTCTTTCTATTAGCTGGACTTACATATAAATAACAGTGCAGCTGGGATAAAAACTTAGACAAGTGTGTGTGTGTGTGTGAGAGAGAGAGAGAGCGAGAGAGAGAGAGAGAGAGAGAGAGAGAAAGAAAGCGAGAGAGAGAGAGAGAGAGAGAGAGAGAGATATGCAGCTTTTTGTAACAGGCTTTCACTTCACACAGACACAGCTGTCAAGGCACATCAACTTGGAATTGTGAAAAAAGAAGGACTATTGGGCAAAGGCAACAAATTTCCCCAGTCTATTTAGTACTCACACACACACACACACACACACACACACACACACACACACACACACACACACACACACATAAACTTTCCTACAGAGAAAAAAAATCAAGCAACTAAATCTAATGACTTTGGAAAGTTCAAAGTGCTGAAAGTAACGCTCGTAATTGTGTTTCATTGCTGTCTCTTTTAACAAATAAGCATTTTTTCCCTCGCATTTTCAATTTCCAGTCACCAGAATACGTGTGTGTGTGTGTGTGTGTGTGTGTGTGTGTGTGTGTGTGTGTGTGTGTGTGTGTGTGTGTGTGTGTGTGTGTGTGTGTGTGTGTGTGTCTAAATCAGCTCTTGTTTTCTTCCTATTGATTTGTATCACAGAGTCAATTTTCCCATCTAATGCTTCATTAACATTCATGTCTTCTGGGAGAAATGAAAAGGACAGACAGAAAACAGGAAAGATCAATGGAAGGCACAGCGCTATGAATATTACACCTACTCCACTGGTTTGACGCTCGCATGGTTTATTGCAGGGTCAAAATGACTATTGAGTTGTAAGATTTGAATGGATTTTTTTATCTGATTCTCATTGATGTTAACGAGCATGTGTGTGTGTGTGTGTGTGTGTGTGTGTGTGTGTGTTTGTATGTGAGTGTGTGTAGTCCCAGTTTGCACTACAGTCCTTCTCTTGCTTCGATTGTCTTCTTTTGCCACGTTATGCTTTCCGTCTCGTATGCATTGTTTTGTGTTTCTTTTCGTTTTCACGTGTTCCTCGCGTCTTCTTGTGTTTTGTTTGGAACATTATTAAACTATAAGTCTGCACTTGCATCTGTCTCCGCTTTGAAATCGTGACTGAAAGCAAGACCGTAAAATGGATGCAGCAGATTTTTTTCTACCCAAGAGAAGATTTTGAAGTCCATGAAACTGGAACCAAAGGGGAGAGAATCATGGATCATGGACAAAGATGCATGGCTGCAAGCGCAACCCTCCCTAACCCTACTGCAGATTCCTCTGGACCTGCCTGTTTGACGGACAACGCCGTTCCTGTTCCTCGGAGTTGCTCATTCACAAGCAAAGGTAGACCAGCCAACTGGCACCACTTTTTCCAGAACTTATTTACCTCTCTCTGGATGGCTCTTAAACTTTTTTAGGGGTAGCCTTGGAACTCAGTCTCCTGGTCCAATCCAGATTGTCTCTATACATGAGTAACCTGTTGAGGGTAGTACTGGGAAAAGTCACACCATCCTGAGCTGCCAGAAGAACTCTAAGAGCATCTCCACACTAGTTTACAGCCAGTAGAGCTTCTTCTCTGAATGCACTGTTTCCCACTTTGCCTGTTTTCTGGCTTTGACCTTTAACATCAGCCATTTTTTGGCAGTTCACCAGACCCAGGCAATGGTGCCAACCACCTGCTCAAGCTACTAATTTTCTCCATGTTGACAAGTGTCTTGGTAAATGGTAAATGGTCTGCACGTACATAGCGCTTTTATATAAAAAAAGCGCTTTACACTGTCTCATACACACACCAATGGTAGCAGAGCTGCCATGCAAGGCGCTATCTTGCCATCGGGAGCAACTTGGGGTTCAGTGTCTTGCCCAAGGACACTCCGGCATGTGGAGTCACATGGGCCGGGAATCGAACCGCCAATCCTACGATTAGTGGACAACCCGCTCTACCACCTGATCCACAGCCGCCACACTGACCATTGAACCAGTTGGAGTTCTCTTCTCTATGAGATCAGCTGATTCTTTTTCCACATTGTCTTTTACTTTCAGATTGTCTTGTGAGGTAGCTTGAAATAGTTGATTTTTCTCCTGACGCTTTGCCAGTGTTGCCGAGAAGGTCTTTCTCTGGAGCTCCAGGAGTTCTTCCCCTTGTGATAATGTCAACAATATTCAGATCCCCTGGAACCCACCACCATTGCTCAAATCCTTTTTGCATTCTTCAAGCTTTTGGATCTCTACAACCCTATTTGCGAAAAAGATCTGGTATCGATAATTGTCCCATTTGACTTCCCCTAGTACTGACTGGCTGTCCACTAGGTGGAGCCACTGTTCTATGTCCATTTGGCCATGCCTTCAGACTGACTAATTGACATGGTGAATACCTCTGCTAGCTGGTCAGAACCTTCATACCTCTGCTAGCTGGTCAGAATCTGCGTTCGTGCTTACCACTCTTGTTCCATTTTCTTTCTGGCGTGTTTTGTAAACAAAGCACAAGTGGCGCATAGACAACACGGCCTTTGATGCTACCAGAGGTTGCAGAATTAAAGTCCCTGTTTGGTGATTGATGAGAATCCAGAAGTGATTTACAAAACACTTATCTGTCTCCTCTGCTGACCCAACAACCCTTCCAACACCAAACGTGAGACAGGAAGTAACGTGGCAAGTTGAATTTGCTCAGCTGAGACAGCTCATACATACACTGTGACCGCTTCAGGTTGACGTTAGCCCCAGACCACTATTTTTAAGAGGATAAAGGATCAGCTCGAGAACAGCTTTCACACTCCACTGAATCTACAGAACTCAGAGCACACAGCCCTGAAAGATAACAAATATGTATTTAACCCTGAACATTTACTGTCTTTTGAAGGTGATTTTAAGCTAAACGTGACACGTTACTGTAGTAAAAGGCTGCAGATGAACGGAACGTCTGACTCGTGTACCCTGCAATAAAGCTCAATGATGTCATGAATTATTAACTATAACTCAATTTCCCTCCATATGGTGCCAATTAATTGGGGGGAAAAGCTCAACTAATCCTGTTCACACACCATTCATTTCATTAATCAAAACTCATTAATCAAACACCATTTATTTCATTCTAAAGAATAAAGCAATTATGAAATTTTACTGTTTCAATCCTATTATTTAATTGATATAATGATTACATTTATACTTTTATTATTGCAGTCCTTCTGCACACTTTGGCATGGCATGAACCATGTAGTTTAATTACTGTTTATTGGCAATGCTTTTATTTTTTTACTATCTAATAAAGAATGTAAATGAAAGTCCATTTCACTTTTCCCCATTTATAAATTCCCCATTAAAAATCTTAGAAATCTTCTCCTTTGTAGTCACTGTCCCAAGCTTGTTTAAACCACTAAATTAAATTAAAGACATGCAATAATTTTACTGGATGATGTGTTTAGGGGTATAATGCGGTGCTGAGGGACTGTTTAATAAACATCAAGTCATGAAGACTTTCATCAAGTCATTTTTAAACTGTATATTTTCCCCCAGATTTGAAAATCCACAATTTTAATGGCTTTTAATGTCACTTACTACATCTGGTTAAAAGTTTTGTTAAAAGTTAAAAGTTAAAAATACACCAAAAGTGTAGACTTCATTTAGCAGATGAGTCAATCACCACATGAATCTGGAATGATTGTGTGTAGGTGTTTTTAACTTTCTGATATTAACTGAACAACTTCAAGCTCAATCTTAGCTAACATTAGACATGTATATAGTTAACATCCGTATCATTTAAATATATTTATTAGGATGGAAACTGGACATTTTCAGCTGAAAATGGACAAAACAGCACTCCTTTGGCCAAAAGTGTGAAAAAGACTGGAGTGTTCAGATATATACGGGATTTAAAGATAACCACCAGGTGCTTGCTGGGAAAACTGCCGCTTGTCTGTTAAAACTAGAAATGTTTACATGACATTTTAAGTGTAATTGCCAAACCCACGTTTTGACCTTATAAGAATCTACTGTGGAAATTTCTCAGATTATCGCTAGTTTCAATGCTTTTTAAATATTAAAAAAGGTACAGTATAATATAATCTTATTATTCCTGCTGAAAAGGCACCTTGAGAATTTTCTGGCTGAAAAACATTATTATTATTATTATTATTATTATTATTATTATTATTATTATTATTCACATTATTATTTCTAAGAACTACTTTTCAGTCAGACCTTTTTTATGTTGTTAAACACATTTCTGCAGATGTATTCTTTTCCCCTATTACCCACTTCCCAATTTTCTGAGAACTTGCTCCCTCTTGAGAACTTGCTCCCCCTCCAACCATGGGCAGCTGTGGCGCAGGTGGTAGAGCGGGTTGTCCAAGTTGCTCCCGATGGCAAGTTAGCGCTTGCGTGGCAGCTCTGCTACCATTGGTGTGTGTGTGTGTGAATGGGTGAATGAGACAGTGTAAAGCGCTTTGGATAAAAGCGCTATATAAGAGCGCCATTTACCCTGCAATTATATTGTTAGGTTTTAGTTTATTTTTAGAAAGTGTTAGATAGGACACTTTGTTGAAGGTCTATTTGAATGTTTATTCCCATGTTTCTTCCTTCTGCTGTAAACTGAAACCGCCATTTGACTATTTACAGCCAAAATATTACTGTGGCATCCCTGATAAATATATACACACACATATATATATACACACACACACACACACACACACGCACACATTTATGCAGGAAATTCACTAAATTGTGCACATCAAAATAATATCGCTATTAAAATATCTGGACTACATGTTATCTGGCAAGCAATGCTAATTAGCTAGCTAGCTAGCTAAGTAACAATGAACCTTTCCTCTATCAGCTGCAGTGACACATTTTTAATGAATTATTTTATCCATAAAGCCACAGATGATCAGGGAATGAAGACTTTGAGCCGTCCTGATATCTTAATGAACCAGCATTTCGCTTTAAAGGAGAAAAATAACTGTGGGGGGAATTTCTTCAGGAGCGCGATGAAAAACTGTCCTGCACACACCTCAGCACTTTTCACTTAAGTCTACATGGTCCATTACGGTAAAAGAAAATGGAACGGAAAGCTTACCTTACTTTTGTGGAATATGAGCTTCGTAATTATCTAGCAAAAAAAGAAGAGCATTTTAGCAACAAATTGTGATGTGGAGCTCATGAACAAGTCAGATCTTTGAGAAGGTGGAGTAAGATTTCCATGAAGCCCTTTCAGTCATAGTTAAAAGTGTATCTCAGGCTGAGTGTGTCTCACAAGATCAGATATGATTTAGATTTTTAAATCTAATTGACGATACTGAATCTCTGCTATAATGCGATATGAACTTGATTTAGTATCTTCAGATCATTGTGTGGTCAGAATTTGAGGAAGGCCTACTGTCACGTCATGAATGATGATGACATAAGAACTTTCACACTGGCGGTGTAGTCCGAAACAGAGCACAGTTTGCATGACAAATTGATCATGTGAAAGCAGTCATGTGGACCAGGAAGTGCACCACGGTACCACACCCGAAGCTACCTGTAAGAGGTGGTGTGAGTTCAGTTTCAGACTGCAGCAAACGTGCACAGTGCACAGTGCACAAACAAACCACCGTAGAGAAGGAATATTCCAAACAATTTCAACACAGTGGAGTTCAGAGACACTCATATCTCTCTTTCTTTCAGGCATTCCCAGAATGCTTTGCAGCAGTTCAGCGATACGGATGACGACGTCTCTGTAGGTGATGTGCCACCTGTAGAGTCCAGGTGCAGCAACATATTCATTTTCCAGCTTATTAAATATGTAAATGAGGCCAGAAGGTCTAAGTGAAGTTGGCTGTGGTTTTCTGTTGGAATGAAGCCCGACCTGTAGTCCAACACGAGCATGCCGAATTTCTGTTGAATACAGTGAGATGTTTGTTCTGCTTCTGATTCTTCAGAAGGTGGTGATTAGTTTTCTATAACAGTAGAATCTGACAGTAGCGCAGGTTTATATTAACGCACTCGTTTAAATATCGTTGCTATAGTAACGGCTCAGTCACAGGGACGTGTACAGTGGACGCTCCACTGATAATAAACGGATTTGAAAACGTGTGTAATCATTGATCTGTAAGGAGAAATGTGTTTATATAATTTCAAAATAAAAATAATTTCTACTGATATTTGTGAAGTTATAAGCCAAGTTTTTTTTAGCATCAGACCTAAATTTTTATTCTAACTTTAAATGATGTGACAATGTGATTGAGACATGCATATGTACATACATACATACATACATACATACATACATACATACACTGCCGTATTTATCACAGCTAGCAGTTAGCATATCGCTAGTTATTATCATGCTAGCTAAGATAATGCTGTTATTGGTTAGCCTCCGTTAATATTCCTCCCCTTGGTGTCTTGGTAAAAGTCCCACTAATTTAGAATCAGGAACTAAAACTAGTGTATTTCTTTTGTAAATTTTTCTTGAATTTTGAAATTCCTCATTTAAGTACATGTCAGACTTTGTCTAATTTTCCCATAATCACAACACAACCTTACACCAACAACAATCTAAGCACCTTGACACAGAATTGGAGACAAATTCACATCAAAAACATCTTTTCTAACAGCTGATGAATTTTGGCAGAAAGATGTTTAAATGAAGAGGTCATGTAGCTGTTATGATCATCAACCTTATATTTATTTAAGAGCTCATTACATTATGTTTTTGTCACCTTCCCTTACTTTCAAAAGCCACCAAAACATCTAAAGAGAAACATAAAGAGAGCAAATGAGTAAAAATGACAGGTTATAATTCTGCTCTTAATGGTGCAGATTGAAGCAGATTTAAGACCAGAATGTTTTATATGTATGGAAAAAAGACAGGAAGAGGAATTATAGCATCATTAATGGCACCAGTAAAATTATTTACCAATTTGTGTGTCTGTGAGTTTTTCCACAGAATCTTGCCATAGACACGTAAAACAAAAACAGGATGATATTTGAATAATTTATGAAGAAATCAAGCACTCGAGTATACATTATTAAATCCCAGCTGCTTGAGGATATTGTGAATTCTCAGTCCTGCACTGAGGAACCTGCGCTCCAGGTGGCTGTCACCTGGCTGTATTAATATTCATATCTTACCCACTCCTGAGCATATGCCTCTGCTCATGCTGTCAGTAGATCTGATTCCTGACCATCTGCCATCATTTACACAGCTTTAAATGCAACTCCTGAAGGTGGTAAGGTGGAAATGCCTTCAGAGAGCAGCGTTATCTCCTGGATCTCAGAGAGAAATCGGTTCCATACCCGAGGAAGGAAGAACTAAGGCTCAGATGTTTAAATTTTAAATTTAAATTTTAAATTTTAAATTTAAAAATGAAAAAGAAAAAGATTAATATGATGATACATGAATGAGAAGATGGTGAGTGCTTAAATAAATCTAATAGGAGTAGAGTATATCAGCAAAATATCGCTGCATGAATAGTCCTATTTATTATGATCACTTTAATCACTGGTTTAATTTACAACCACAACCTATTTGAAATGTCGACTCGTCGGACCGCAAAACACAATTCCACTGTACTACTGTCCATTTCAGATGAGACCGAGGCCAGAGAAGTGGGCGGAGCTTCTGGACAGTGTTGATGTACGGCTTCTGCTTTGCGTAGTAAAGCCTTAACTTGCATCTATGGATGCAGCGGCGAATGGTGTCGACTGACAAAGGTTTACCAAAGTATTCCCGAGCCCATGTCAGGATCTCCATTACAGACTCATGAGGGTTTTTAAGACAGTGACGTCTGTGGGATCGGAGATCACGCGCATTCAGAAGCGCTTTTCAGCCCCGCCCTTTACGCACCGAGATTTGACCGGATTCCTCGAATCTTTAAATCCTACTGATTTGTCTTTGGGGACTGTTCTTCCCAAAGTGTTGGATTATTCACTGACGCATCTGCTGGCAGATCAGCGAGCCTCGACCCGTCCCTGCTCTTGAAAGACTCTGCCTTTTTTGGAGGTTCCTTATATACTACGATCAGATGATTGCCTCACCTGTTCAGTCCTACATACCCTTATTTACATATTATATATATATATATATATATATATATATATATATATATATATATATATATATATATATATATATACTTACATACATATGTCTGTGTATACATGTACCACACGAGCGCCAATAACGTGCGTGTGAGCTTTTATATTTTTGCGCATGCAGAAATTTGACATTAAATAACACCAAAGAAACGCAGCTTTGTTTTCGAAGTGCTTTTGGCAAATGTGTTTTGTAGGTAAGTGAGGTGACAGCACGTAAGCTGATGGACTGGGCAATCTATAAACGTTTCCCTTTGTACTTATAATACTCACAGCTATTAAATTGGTTATGCTATTACGTCACTGTACCAGTGTGATCAATTACAAAGGCATTGAATATTGTTGGCTACGTGAGACACAGGAAGCACTTTTACATGTCTGTAAGTTGGAGGACCGGGACCTTTCGCCTGCCTCCTGACCTGCCGGATCATTGCCCTCTCAGTGTTCTGTGACCTGCAGATTTATAAATTAAGCTCTGGTTTCTTCATGTCATCTCTGGGAGTTTTTCCTCAAAAATCCAGATGTAGAGTTTGATTCCTAATGAACAAAGTGAGGTTCACTTTGTTCATTAGGAATCAAACTCTACATCTGGATTTTTGTAAACCCAAATTGAGTATTGTGAGCTGTCAAATAACTCGAGCTCTGATCCTATCCCTGATCTGCAGCAGCAGGGCGGCTTCTGTGTGACTAACATAGCACACCAACAATCTTCCTCCCTGTTCAGTCGTTTTATGATATCACCGGTTCAACCTTGAAGAAAAAAGCAGCATGAACTGAACTGAATTGAAGGGAAGAACCACAACACATTGACTGCTGTGTTAGAAATGGCATAAGACCTGCTGTGAGCAGATATATCTGAACAAAGAGAAGAAAAAGAGAAAAGTAAACGTATAAAAACGGCAGTTATTCAACTTCTACAAGAGAACAGGAATACTGGAGCTAAAAATGGCTGATTCTGAGACTAAGAATAGAGAGAGTGGTGAAAAGACCCGCTCAGGACCTGGGCATTTCAGTCTGTGGAGAAGGAAAAGTTGATAAAAAATCTGTTGTCGGTTGTGTGGTTAGTTACACAATCAGGTTAATGATGGAGGCTTAATTTATGACTGCTGTATTTAACACAGTGTCTAACACTGCTCTATCTAAACAATATGATTTACGACCATAAGCCGCATTACCAAATTCAGACCTCACTGATGGAACATCTGGAATAAATTACTGTACAGTATATGTCATGTTTTATTTAGTGCCAACTTTTATTTTTTTCTAACACGTTGGACAAAACGATTACCGTTACTAAAATAAAACACCAATTAAAACCTATTATTAGTTTTTTGTTTAATCTGAAGATTAAAATGAAGATCATTGTCTAAAATAAATCCCAGGTATTTATATGATGACAATAATTGCCCTAGTCTGCCCTAAAAGCTGTAGAGTATATTGTATATTTAAGGGGTAGCAGTTAAATGCACCTTATATAAAAAAAAAAAATTTTTTTTAAATGTATACCGTGTGTTTTGGTTCCCTTTCAAAGGGAACGTATGGCAACGCCTTGCGCGTGACTGGTATCTGAAGCTAGTGTAAAATCATGCCTCTACTTATAGGCCTGCCATGATCAGGTGACGTGGTAATTAAGCGCGTCGCATGATATATATATGGCACCTGTGAACCACGCCACCAGCCTTATTATCTTCAGCGAGACTGCATGTCTGTTGTTTGTGTGACAAAAACGCTTCATTTCTACTCGATATTTTCTCAAAATCTCTGAACTTTTCTATCCTTCTTTAGAGGAAAAGAGAGGTAAGTAATGAGCGAGAAAGAATTCAGGCAGTGTGTTACGGCTTGCTCCCGATTCTTCACGGGGAAAAGTGCACACTTTCTGGGTGAAGTGTTAGCGGTGTAGTATGCAATGGCTGCCTGGAGAGGCTGTGCATGGTAACGCTACATTAAGCAGCTCGGCTCGTGACTCGCGCTCTTCAAGAAAAAAAACGGAAGCCGAAGCGAGTCAGGTTTCAGAGCCTCGCGAATCTGGGCCGGTCGCTGCCGAGGCAGCCAGCCGTCTCAGGTTCGGGGGATCTCTTCTAGATCCGGAAGAGGAGCCGGAGATGAGCGCTGCTCTATCTCTTGCTCTGTTATTGGGTTCTGCTCTCTGCTGGATTTTGGAGCTCGCGTAGCGACTCCTCCTTCTGCTATGGAAAGCCAAAAGGGTAATAATTCCTCTCTGACTCCGAGGAGTTAGAAGGATGTGTTAAAAACTGAGAGCAGCATATAAAGAGCTGCTTGAAGTGATTACCCAGTGAAAGTAAACCCTCACACTGCAGAAACTCCCCTGTCTTCCAGAAGTGCATGATAGAATCTCAGGCTTCTGGGGAAAATCACGCATAAGCCATATTCATAACCCCACGATCTTGGATTATGCGGCCATTGTGGGAATGAACAGCATGGCTATTTAGCTATGCTCAAGGTGAAGGAGGCGCGTGCGAGCTACCCCTCTCCACCGACGGCAGGTAATTAGGGGGGCTGGCTTGCATCCAAGCCATGTAAGGCCACCGTGGCATTGGTGGGCAAGCCTATGCAGTAGTAGTCTTGCTTGTGGGTCACTGCAGACAATGACAGGATTGCAGGCCTACTAAGCAGACCTGCTGAGTGAGCTCGACATGTGGCGGCATTCAAAAAAAGCCGGTTCCTTCCCTGTTGTCTCGAGCTCACCCGGGCGTCCACGAGTGGAGCCTGGGCCAGCACTAGTGTGAGGGAGACCCAGAAGGCGAGTATGGCAGCCCGCCAACCCCCGCAGACAGCCAGGGGAACTGGGCGGCCACAGGCCTGATCTGAGAATGGTCAAACAGGCAAAGAAGAGCGGTTCTCAGGGGCTGTGGAGGGATGTATCTGGGGACGTGAGGTTGTTAGGGCAGGTAGCCCCCAGTGCTACTGTAGGGCCTCCCCTAGCCAAGGCGGTCCCTAAGTTTTGAGTGTTCTCTGGTCAGCGAGCTGTCACAGGGCAAGAAAATCTGATGCTTCCCTCCAATAGAATGTAGAATAATTAACGTCACTAAAAAAAACATCGCGCAGCGTGCAAACTACTGCCAAATGTGTTTCCATGGGTTCTGTCTACCGTAGAAAGGTTTACCGGGTCCAGTTATAGCTTGACCCCCCGTTCACAGGTGTGCTCACCACAGCAGTCAGCACAGACCAGAGCCCGACGTTAGCGCAGGAAGTAAGCTCCCTTCAGGACAATGGGGTCATAGAACATGTACCCCGTTCCCGAAGGGAGGGAGGTTTACAGCCATTATTTCCTGTTCCGCAAAAAAGTGGGAGTATGCGGCCAATTTTAGATCTGCATCATCTGAACCGTACTCTTCGGACATACAGGTTCAGAGGCTGATGCTCAACCTTATCGTGCCACAGATTCAGTTTGAGAACTGGTTTGTGGCGATAGATCTAAAAGGTGCATATTTCCACATAGGAATATCTCTAGCTTTATCAACTCGCACCTTCACAAAGTCCATGGATGTCACTCTGGCTCCATTGGAACTCCAGGGCATCTGTGTACCAAACGACCTGGATGACTGGTTAATTCTAGCACGATCCAGGGAGCTGGCGGTTCAACATTGAGATATTGTTCTCGCCCACATGAAGAGCTTGGGGCTCAGGTTGAATCTCAGAAAAGTATGTTTTCCCCGGTGCAGTGGACAACTTTTCTAGCGGTTATAGGATTCTACTACAATGAGGGCGTTTCTATCCCCAACATGCGTAGTGTCAATCCTATCAACACTGAGCAAGATAAAGCTGGATCTTGGGAGACTTTTGTGGTGGAGTCAACACATATGGCCGAGGTCACATCTGTATGCTGCTCCCCCCATCGCTCTGCTCCCACAAGCTCTAGCGAGAGTTCCATGTTAAATGTTAGAGCGCCATCCACAAGGAAATTGTATGCACGCAAGTGGCAGCTTTTTGTCTTGTGGTGTGAGGAACGTCAGCTAGACCCAGTGAACTGCACAATACAGTCCTGGAGTTCTTACAAGAACGTTTCTCAGCGGGTTGGGATCCTTCTACAATCAGGGTTACTTGGCCGCCGTTTCGGCCAGCCATGCCTCTGTGGGGCAACATCCTCTAACTTCGAGGTTCATGCGTGGTGTCAGACGGCTGAGGCCCATCTGCAGGCCGCACATACCTTCCTGGGACCTTCTGTGGTCTTGGAAGGTCTGTCAGGGGCCCCATTGAGCCATTAGAGTCAGCCTCTGAGAAGCTTCTGACTCTAAAGTTAGCTCTTTTACTGGCCCTGACATCTCTCAAGCAAGTGGGAGATCTACAAGCTCTCTCTGTTGCCCCTTCCTGCTTGACTTTACCCCTGGATTAGCCAAGGCCTTCCTGTATCCTAGGCTGGATTATATTCCTAAAGTGCCTACATCGGCTGCCCACCCTGTGGTGTTGCAGGCTTTCCGGCCCTCCTCTGTTCCTCACACTGGAACAAGAGAGGATGCACCTGCTGTGTCCAGTAAGGGCTCTCTGTACTTATGGCCACCGCTCCGGCCAGTGGCGTAAGTCGGAGCAGCTACTGGTCTGCTTTGGCAGCGACAGGAAAAGTGATACTGTGTCAAAGCAGCGCATCTCTACTTGGATAGTGGAAGCAATCTCTAGGGCTTACGACACGTGGTCTTGCCACGCCTCTGGGCATAAGAGCTCATTCCACTAGGGCGTCGCCTCCTCAAAGGCTTTGTCCAAAGGGGTATCCTTGCAGGATGTGTGTGCGGCTGCAGGGTGGTCTACACCACACACAGTCATTCGTTATTACAGCCTGGATATTCATTCCACCCTGGGCTCGAGTGTCTTGCAGTGACGTTCGGGCTTGGGTATTTTTGAACAGGCCGTACCCTCGGTATTACGGAGTGGGTATTCCCGTTCCCATACTGTTATGCTAAATGCAACGTCTCGTTACCTTCTCAGGGAACAGGGTTACATGCGTAACCCCAACATTTTCCATCACTTAGATGTAATGTGAAATTGTTGAGATTTTTCTGTAATGTTTTTTACAGGTTCCTACAGGTTTTACAGGTTTTTTGAGTTCCTCAGCAGAATGTTGGGTAGAACGTTAGAGCTACGCTATCATCAGCATAGAAATGCAAATCAACATCTGAAACATGTAAATACTGTATATAAAGAAAATAACAGGCATAACCCCGTGGAGCCCCAGCTCTGTAGTAGTATTTTGCAGTAGCGCCCTACAATGGTAAAGGTTCTAGAACTAATGTTAAAGGTTCTGTTTACATTTTCTCAGCCCAGCTCTCTTCTCAAAAATTCATAGTTGTCATGGTGTCACTGCAGTTCCAGTTGACCTCACAGGAAGAAAAGAACTGTAAAGATTCTAAACTGAAAGGCTACGGTTTAAAGTTGCGCTTGTCAGGAATGAATTTTTTTGTAATTGTGTCAGAAATATAACCGATACGTAGCACGCAATATTGTTTATTCCATCGAGCAGAATATCTCCGGAAACCACAAGAAGATTGACGGATCATTTTGTTGAGCATTGTTGTGCCATCAAAACTGAGAATTTCCTTTCTTTCACTGTGTGTGTGTGTGTGTGTGTGTGTGTGTGTGTGTGTGTGTGTGTGTGTGTGTGTGATGTTTCTCTGGTGAAATGAGCAGGAAGCCTAAATACTGGAAATAATTAAAGCTGCCATGCCTGTGAGAGATGAGCTGCCATATTGGCTCAGTATGCCCAAATAAACACCATCCAGAGGACTCATGCGTAATTTATTAATGTGCAGTCACTCTTTATTTCCATCCAAGCAGAAACCAGACACCACGCTGAGCCAAGGACTCAAACTGTGCCAGAAATCACTGATTCAAACCCAAAAAGACAATTATATGTCCAGAATGTAAGCTTTATGTTGACAATAACATTATATGGAAAGCACAGCACGCCAATCTCTGTTAGTGAGCTGGGAATCTGTTCTTTACCTTTCAAAACATCTGAATCAGAATCTGTTTATTTTGCCAAGAATATTACACAAATGAGGAATTTGTCATGGTGTGTGCGCACATATATGACGTGTAACGTACTAAACAGACCAGACAAGTGCACAGATATTAACAGTATTCGAGAAAATAGACATTTAACTACATTTAATAAAACTAGAATAATAGAGTAGGGTCTGAGGAAGCAGAAATAAAAGAGGTATAGTTTACAGTATGTTACAGAATGGTATGAACATTGTATGTAGTGCAGAGATGCAGAGTTGTTTTTTGTTGTGTTTGATTCAACATGTCCACTGTGGCAGGTGAGCACCACAGCTCTGGGGAAAGAACCTGTGCTGGCTTTGATGGCCCTGAGTCTTCATCCAGAGGTAGGGACTGGAAGAGGTGATGTCTCTGGGGTGAAAAGGTCAGCTATAATCCTGCCAGTGATGTGATGCTGCTGTTGTAAATGTCCTGAAGCGTCGGCAGACTACATCTGATGATCCTCTGAACTGTCCTGATCATGCATTGGAGCTTGTCCTGCTCTTATGAGGTGGAGGATCCAAACCAGACGGTTGTAGATGAAGTGCGCATGGACTTGATGATCGCTGTGGAGGACTGCAGCACTGACGCAGAAATACAGAAGATGGCCATCAGCACAGGTTACATCATACTGTCTATAAACACCGGACTTTGCATTCAAAGGTATTTCCTAATCTTGAACATCCAGAAGCTATGCAAAACAGAACTTTGAAGGCTAAGTGACAGGTTTTTAAAAATCAAAGACTTAGCGTAATAGATAAACTGGTTAGTGTTTGTACTCGAAAATAGTCCATAAGGATGCGATTTAATACACCATGCTGGTTTGTCACATGGTGCTATATTGCCCACAATGCTAAACGTGTAGTGTTCATGTCTGAGAATTCAGTTCAGTTTCATTTATATAGCATGTTTAACAGTGGACATTGTCCCAGAGCAGCTTTACAGAAATATATAAATTCAGGATATAGATGTTAAATGTATGAATTTATCTCTAATGAGCAGCCAGAGGTGACGGTGGTGAGGAAAAACTCCCTGAGACGATATGAGGAAGAAACCTTCAGAGGAACCAGACTCAGAAGGGAACCCGTCCTCATCTGGGTGACACCGGATAGAGCGATTATAAATAAATACACCCCTTCTATAAATGTGCTAATACTACATTGTGAAATAGTGCAGTTGTGTAAGCAGGAAATTCATTACAGTTTCTACATGAAGTCTGTTTTGTTGAACTTTATTGAACAGGATGTGCACATGCAGCTGCCATCTTACAAATGTCAAGTTAAAAGCAACTACAGTATAATCCAGTCTAAACTCCACAGTGTATGACAGGTGACCCTTTAATGACGATTCATCTCGTAGCACCATCTCCGGAAGTGAACCTGGACCTGCAAGTCTGTGGGGAAGTATTGGAATAGAAAGTGAAATGTGGTATTCCGGAGCAGTTGGTGTGTTTGGGGAGAAGGATTCTGAGTGGGTTAAATACAGGCTGAGTAAGCAGATGTTACTCTGCCAGATTGAACGCCAGAATATCTCTCCAGGTCAACGCTCCAGTGCTTCTCTGTGACATTGTTCTGGCTGTGGCGTCAGATGAGGATGTGCCAAATAGTGGAACAGCAATCCGAATGTGGTGAGTAAGTCTACTGGCACAAGTCAGCAGCGTTTTAAGAAGCAGTCCAATTTAAATAAAATAGTGGCTTTGGCATAAGAAAGGGTTTGCAGATAGATGCTGTATAGGGCCTCGGCACCGTTTATTACTTACTGACTCACAGCACAAAAAGTTTTAAACACAAAGTGATTATTTTCACAAATCGAGTTGGACGTGGATGCAGTTGCAATGTTGTTTTTAAATATCAAGTTAACAGAAGGTCTAGAAGTTATCACCAGAAACACATATTATGATCAAATTCAAAACCGGATGGAAGTTGGGAAACAAAGAAAGAAATTCAGAACCAGGTAAAACAAGGAGTAAAGGTAAAACATTGAGCACATTCCCAAAACTGGACATCCTGGCACTCTGTAGAACACACTGCTTAAATGCGACAAAATGTATAAAATTATTACTGATCATTAATCAGCATTTATACATCAGTTAATACTTTTAAACATCACCATGAAAAAGTTTTAAGGTTTGATTAACTGTACAGAACTTATCACCTACACTTCTTCAGTCTCCACAGTCCCTGCACTGCCACTCGAGTCACTGGGGCGTGACTACGGTACGCGAGAGTTAAGGTGATATATGAATCCAACATGAAAAATATTTGAGAAATAATGTCAGAACAAGTCCACACAGTGGACTGCTGCCTGGGGAGAAAGCATTACTTCTGATCATCTTCCACAAACTCACCTACACCTACAGTGACCACATGTACATTTACAGACATTCATCCGCTCACAGCAAAACTTAACTGTAGGGAAGCTGATGTTTCCTTCCTCCACATGAACGGTATGATTGGTCTTTATCCTGTCAAGGATCTGACAAATGACAAATGAGCTTTTGCAAGACTTGAGCCAATTAACCTTTTTATTTTAGTGAGATCTGTAGAAGTTTGTACGATTATAGTGTCTCTGAGTAGAGCAAGAGAGCTCATTAAACAATGAGACATGAAATTCTGTGAAAAAGGATTCAGACTCTTACACACTCGTCTACATTAAGACGGAAAAACAGCTCATCTCTCTCTTTCTCTCGCTCTCTCTCTCAACTTTAACGACGCTTTTAAATTGATTTTTAACTCAGCAAGGTGAAGATTTTCTTTTTTGCTAATGATGAGGCAGGAACAGTAGAGATGAAATGCCTCTACCTTTAGAGTAAAGAGAGGGATATCCTTTTATCCCCATTTCTTTCAATCCATATAAAGTTGTTTTTACTTGTTGTTTGATGCTTGTGTGATTGAGTTTGCCAAGAGAAGTGCTATAAAGCAAGTAAAAAAGTAAACAGTCACAATCTCTCAGTGTCCCATCACTGAATACAGACCTGATCACCAAATGCTGCAGGGTTGGGTTAAAAGAACCGAACTCAGAACTGGGCCGAGACAGCGGAATGAATGAGAGGAAGAGAACTCTTTTCACACCGTCCCTAGCCTTAAAACACACTCCGCTCACTTGCTGCTTCTCTAAAGTCCCATTCCTACTTATTCTTTTTTGGCCTGAGACCAATAACATAAATGGTGACAAGTTCTTCATAAAACGGGTAGTTGATTTCCTCTAACTTCTAAATCAGTGTCACTCTTGCATGTAGCATCTTCTTTAGCTTGTTCCAGGATCGTATATGCATCCTGTAAAACCCCTTCACCTTCATTTTTGTTTCAGAAAAACTTTCAAACGCTTTAATGTTTTTAAGAGCTGCAACTAACTGGTTCTGTATATAATCCTCACTCCAATTGTCGAGGAGAGACATTTAAATTGGCCGAATCCAGCAAAGTTTGAAAACAGCCTTAGTATTTCTTGTCATTTATATCAGGGGTCATGGGGGTCACTTCTCTACACAGACCTGTTCTCTGAAGGTAGCTGAACTGGGTGCATTAAACTCCCACTGATATAACCCTGAGGTTCACTGAAGTACACAAGCCACTAAATCATTACCTACAAATCCAAGGCCATGGTTCTTTCACAGAAAAAATGGGATGTTTTCTTCAGGTGAAGAGAGAGACCCTGCACCAGGTTTGAGTATCTTGGTAACTTATTCACAGGTTATGTGTTTAGGCCACACCCACTGTCACAAAGCCACAGAAAACTAAGGTCTTGGGTAAATGCAAAACAACCACCAAGTAAGATTATGTGATGGATAGTAGTGGTGATTGTGGAAGAGTTGGACAGGATGTCAGATATATGGTTGAAGGTTTTATCATCATCATTACACACACAATACTGGAATTCACAGAAAATAAGTACAGCAGGACACCCACAAAACCAAGACAAAAGGGTGTCACGTTACAATACTCCACTGACTCAATCTCCCATCAACCACTGCGGCCTACAAATATGGCCGCCTCGACCTACACTACCCAAGATACACACACACAAACAACACCCCCCCACCAGCTTCTGAATGGACACACCTGAGTGTGATCACTCTTACATTGTGAAGTATACGCTCAGTTCTGTCTCTGTACTACTGTCTATACCAAGCCTTTGAATACGAATTGCCTCATTCTTATTGACCCGGGCCATTTCACATTTTTGACATTGTCTTGCCTAGGTTATCCTGTTTGACATTCACCTGACCTTTTGCCTGTTTTTGACCCTGACCTTGTTTTACCGTTTGGATTTGCTTGACTGCGTTTTTTTTTTTTTTGTCAGTAAATCTCAGCTTTACCTGCAATTGCATCTATTAGTTTATTTGTTTTGTAACACATGGAAACTAGTCTTACCTTGGAAAGTGCAAAACCAATGAATATAACAAAATTGGACTACACTCGGCTGCACTTAAAGTGGTTAGTCTGACTGCCTAAAAACATCAAATGAAAACTAACGTTATTAGGCTACGTTAACAAAAAAACACAAGCACCCAAACTATAACCTAATCTGTCTAGACATTCAAAACCAAGAAAGCTAGCATAAGGGTGGAAAGACATAGCACACAACAAAAACTATTGGTCCTATTCAAAAAATTGAATTGGAACAAGGGGACAGATATTAAGAAGTATATATGACAACAGTAGACATTCATCCAGCTAACACACTAGAAGATGTGATAGTAAAGCATTCACCAAAGACTGATACAAGGGTGCCATGTGCTGCTTTTATAACAATAGCTCCACATCTTTGGGACAGGTTCCTGCCTTCCCATTGGTCAGGTCCTGTCACACAGTTAATGCTGATTGCCACTGGGGTCTACCTATAGGAGGAAAGCAAACCAAAGATATTGCAGACACAAAACAGATACAGACATGGATATCAAGACTAATGTTTCTGAAGATAGCAATTACCCCATGCAGGAATTTCTCTTTCTTGAATGTCTCCACTAATTTGCTAGTATTTTTTGTTCTTTCAAAAAACACATTTAGCTCCCATTACCTTTTCAGCAGTAATCAATATCAGCTCTTTCCCGAGGCTCAGGCCTCCAAATCGTGCCTCCTTATTTCTATATTAAAAGCAGAGCTCCATTAAGATGTGATGTGATTAGCTTTTAGCCTTTGGCTTTGTTGCAATACGACAAACCCCATCATTATACTCTCTTGATTAAGCTTTAAGAGCAGCCATTAGGAGATTTTCTCATCCAAATCCCGGGACACTCGAACTTCTAGAACAGAAAATGCACAGTGTGTGATAATGGCCTTTCCATCACAGCTGAACGCCCACCGCCATCTCTGATTATCACAATTCTAATAAAATAATATCTTACATTGTTCTTTTATCGGGAAACAGAACAAAAAAAAATCAGTCTCTGTTAGAAACACACTTTTCCCCAGCGCACTGAGATCTCATTCTATTTCTCTGTGTAGATGTTTATTGAGGCACTGAGATCATTCTTAGATCAGAGCTGATGTCGGATGTTAGCAGATCCACAGATAATATTTATATTTCCATATTAGAACAGTTTACAGACTTTACAGAAAATAGGATAATGGTGCTGAGAATAACGAGGCACATGACTCACAGAGACCATTTGCATTATAAGTAAATAAAATAAAAGGTTTTGTGCTTGTCAGCAGAAGCAGGATAAGAACACACATTTTATTCTGCGACAAACAAAATGTGCATTAAATAAAGCATCTAGGGTACATTTGCCCTGCGATGGACTAGCACCCCACCCAGGGTGTGCCCTGCCTCATGCCCCGAGTCCCTGGGATAGGCTCCAGGCTCCCCTGTGTAGGATAAGAGTATAGGTCAATAACTGCAATATGTGTTTTCCATCCATCCATCCATCCATCCATCTTCTACTGCTTACTCCTTCTTCAGGGTCACGGGGAACCTGGAGCCTATCCCAGGGAACATCGGGCACAAGACGGGGTACACCCTGCACAGGGTGCCAGTCCATCGCAGGGCACAATCATATACCAATATGTGTTTTCATCATTTTTTCTTTATAATTTTTGCTGCTGCACTGCAACCTCACCCCTTCTTACAGTATTATACAGCATTGTTTGTTATTGGAGAGGCCTCCAAATAATTTGGAGCATACAGAGTATACTGTACAGACTTTAGTGTTTAGAGGAGTCATTTGGAATTTAGCCCAAGGTGTTTCTCTCTACCAGAACACATGCATAGCATAAATGTCATCTGCCAGAGTCCTCCAAATACCCCCTCTAACCAAAGCATCCAGGAACGCTGGCGGCCAAATCTCCTCCGAGTCCTACCAGACTGTATCAGCAATGTTGTCTCCGAAATAATCCACCACAAAGATCATTAACCTGCGACAGACTCGCCAAGTTCTTCTACTCAGGACCTCGGTGTACTCTTCGGGTTCCTTCCTGGATTACAGACTGATGTCAAATCAACATGGCCGCTCACAGCATCAGCGGTAAACATGTATATACATGCAGTATTAGCTTTCAGCATCAACATACGGATATGTTCACTTGTTAAATCTATAGCACTGACTCTACATTTGACTGTTCTGAATAGGAAAATATACATCACTCATTATAGTTAACTGGCTAGTGTGTTGCTAACAAAAGACAACTGTGCCCCCGCCCCCCCCCTTTGTACCTTAAAAATGCACAAAAGTTCAAAAATTGAAGTCACAAATGACATCATACTGAATTCTGACTTCACACTTTACAGGAAAGTCAAATGCAGAAATGCAAATGTTCTCAGCAGAGCAATGAGGCTGCGTGATGACCTCTGTGGAGTAGGAAGACGGAAAGTTTATTTAGTGGTCACATGGTGTTGAGCCACTCCTGAGTGGCTTTGACCCAATGTTCCCTCCCCTGTTCCTCCTTCATCAGATGTTTCCTCTCCAGGAGGGCTTCCTGGACTGTGAAAAAAATCCATCCATCTTCATTCAAGCATTCTGCCAGGATTCAGTTGAGGAGATGGATGCAAGTGAAATATTTTACTGTATGAAGTGCAAAAAAACAAAAAACAACTAAAACTGTTAACACAAGAATCATGAAGCTAAACAGAACATACAAGGCAAACCATGTAGACAATGAGCAAGACTATGGTACACATGGCAACACATGAATCCCACCACAACTACCACCACCACCACAACCACAACCACAACAATAATAATAACAACAACAACCGCTTGACCACGAGACACAGAAACACAGGAACTGATATAACTGTGCTAATCACAGTGAAAATGAGGCACAGGTGCACAGGATAGGAAACATGACGTGCTGGGACTGATAGGTAAGGATCTGCTGAGTTTCTCTACAAGGCTACTGAAGATCTGTGTTTGTGTGTGTGTGTGTGTGTGTGTGTGTGGGGGGGGGGGGGGGGGGGGGTTAGCTTTTTCTCTTTCCATCAAATTGTCCCTATGGTATAGTGTGTGGTTTTTTTCCCAGTTAAAAATCAGTGAGCCTTGAAATCTTAAACTGATTCCAGTGGCAATAAAATGAACAGAGTTTATGGACCTGGAGAAGTGTGTGTGTGTGTGTGTGTGTGTGTGTGTGTGTGTGTGTGTGTGTGTGTGTGTGTGTGTGTCTGGACAAATCAGTAAGCCTCTTAAAGTCTGTGACAGTGTGGCTCAGTGAGTTTAGTATGTGTGTGTGTGTGTGTGTGTGTGTGTGTGTGTGTGTGTGTGTGTGTGTGTGTGTGTGTGTGTGCACTGAGTTTATGATGAGCTTTCCTAACCACATCACTGACTGTCTCACTTTTTGATTTAAGCCTCTTAGATGTCGGCATTTCTTTCTTGCAGAAGCAGCCACTCAATAAATGTTTATCATAAAAATAAAAATCAGAAATACAAATTTCCCAAAAAACAATTCTAAAAGCTTTTATAGATTTTATGTAAATTATATAATTAGGAAAAATTCTGAAAGATTCAAGGATTAAAAATATGATTAATATATTTTTATGAGATGTCAAAATTGACATTACAGGGGGTTAAGATGATATAATCCAATTTGATTATTTTTGCGTCTAATTTGTAGGAGGTCTAGCAAAAACACTGATTAGATACAAGCATTTTTACATGTCATTGTAACTTTTGACCTCTAGGTGGTGATGTCATGAAATTCGTTGCATAGCCTCAGATAATAATCCTGAAGACATTTACCAAGTTTCATGACAATGCACAAAGTCATTAATGAGACACAGCATCACTTCCTGATTGGCGACTTCATCGCCAGTTTTGTTGGCTTGTCACAAGCAAATGGTTTTGAACATTAAAATTCCATTTCATATCTTTTGTGTGGATTGGTATAAAGAAGTTATAAACCAAATTTGGTGAAACTTGTACAAAACTGGCAGGAGGAGTAGTGAAAAAATTACTTTCAACAAAATCCAAGATGGCTGAAAATCCACGTCATTTGGTCCACTGAACTCAGCATTATTGAAGAACAATATGAGCCTTGTACCTTCACTGCTTGTCCCCTAATAATACTAATCTGACCGTTTCAATTTTTCTTTTTAAATAGTCAAGAAATCATGTTTATATGAAATATATCGAAATACACTATAAATACTGGTTAGTAAAAATTAACCCTAAGTTTGGGAACTG
The DNA here is from genome assembly GCF_001660625.3 of Ictalurus punctatus. NCBI lineage: Eukaryota > Metazoa > Chordata > Actinopteri > Siluriformes > Ictaluridae > Ictalurus > Ictalurus punctatus. Next base: position 33,632,286 of record NC_030421.2, read on the forward strand.
GTGGTTTACTCTGTTTCCACCGAAGTGTGTACGTAAAGGTTATTTATTCAGATTGAGGTCTGATCATCAACAGATTTTTAGGCTGCATATAAATGTACATAATGAGTTTCCCACCTTGGACAGTCTTTACACAGCTGGACAAAAAGCCCAAAAGATGGACTTTTATTTTCAGTTGGTCGTCATTATTGAGGTTAACAAGAGCCTTGATGCCACCTGAGTCATGAACGATGAGAAGTCCTACAGCACTATTCGCAGTTTCTCGGAACGAGTGCAGCATAACAATACTACTGCCAGGAAAATGGAAAATGAACTCCAGACTAACGTGTGATTTCATTCCACCTGTCGATGACCGAGGATCTCGTGTGCCGTGTCACTTCCACAACCTGATGTTAATCAGCTTCTTTTATTGAACCAGTGCAGGAGTCAAGATAATTATGCTGATTGGTGTGTTCTGAAAGAAAAAGAAAAAATACACAGACCTTTTATTGGCCTTTGTGGCTTTTACTGACCTTTCAGTGCCCTTTTTCATGACTTTCTCACTTGTTGCTAATGAAGGTCTGAGTGCTGGAGCTGGATTCAGAGATTCATCTGTTAAATGCACAACATATAAGGAATAAATAAGTGATATATACATTTAAAAACATCCAGAAAAAGAAGTACGTGTCAAGTTTCTGTTGAATTACTATTCTGTAATTTCATCCCTTTTTTCTGCTGCATGAAGAGGTTTAATTATTATTTATTTCAATCTAATTCATAATGATATCATAATGGATTTGCTGTTTGTGTGTGAAGAAAATGTTTCTTTCTCTCAGCAGGTTAATGTCGATGATTATGATGTTACAGAAAATGCAAGCAGCTAAAGATTATTGCTGATTAGTGCGTCTTACCTGCTGAGAGTGAGCTGTTAGAGCAATCACAGAGGACGTTAATGCTGAGAAAGTAATAATAATAATAGTAATAATGAAATAGTAGTAACTTCTTCCATATAAATCTTTCCTAATGAGTTTTCTCTGCAAATAAAAAAAGATCTGTTGTTCTTTACATTGAGGAAAATAATAAGAATCATTTCCTGGTTACACTCAGCTTTCTTATATCACATTTTATATTCTTACATGTTTTGTTGAAATGAACACAACTTTTAGGAATTTTTAAGCCTGCAGTAAATACAATCGCCAAAATTACACCACTGTCACATGACTACAATGTCACGACCAATACGCTTCCATCAACTCTTTCAATCTTTATTTAAAAAACACTACAATTACAAAATACTGTAAACTGGTAAATCTACAAGTTGGAAAGTTTGAGTTGGAATAGTTTGCAAGAGCGCGAGTATAAATACGACGAGGCTGCAGTAGACGAGATTTCCTGTTCGGCATGATGAGGTTTAATGTCCCCGAGAACCTCCGTAGTCCCATTTAGCTACTTGTTAGCAAGTGTCTTTTTCAAGACATGTAAAAGTGGGGTATTACTGATGTATGTTAAGTCGTAGAATTAAACGTGAAAATATCTTGTGCTTGATTTAACCACAGACCTTATTTCAGGCATTTAACCAAAAAACCCATTTTAGAAAAGCATTGACTTGGGGACGATGGATGTTGAGTACACACGAGAAAACAAGAAAGAACAAATGTATAATGTGTGGCTGCTAAGGGCTTCTGTAGTATACTGTACCTGTGATTTTCAGAAATTTGAACTAACTGAACTCACTTTCCTAAGCTTTATTCAGCTGATTAGACCGAGAAAGGATTTTAAAACCATCACCGCTACCTAAAACTGGTCTCGGCACTTCAGCTCGCTCGCGTGCCCTGTGCAGTAGTTTGAATAGTGTCCAAGTAAGCTCTTTGTTTTTACTCCCTTTTCATTTCCTCGTGCGAGCTGAATGGGAAGCAGAACCAGCGACTGATCCGTTACATAAATATATTCATTACTGCAATTGATCTGTGAGATTAAGTCCTCTCTAAGGAGAGTGAGAGCTATAGAGTGTAAAAAATACAACGAGCCCAGAATAACAAGTACAGATTCACTGGCACACTTTTCCTCTCCGCCATAATTGAATGAAAATCCTGAAACTGGGCTCGGTTTCAGCGTAATCAGGTTTGCTGTGTGTTTAGCTCAGAAATATGAAAGAGCAGCATCTGTTTTTTATAAAACATTTTCATTAAATTAGCAGTTTTGCTACTCAGCAGCTGAAGGAGTTCTGCCCACAGCTTAGTCAGCACCACGAAGCGGCACAACACCGTAGCACTTCTGACTATGTCCCTGTATCGCACCGAGTGTGTAAAGTGTGTGTGAACCCCACTAGCTGTAGTGCATGTGCATTATGCAGATGCATTCAAGTTGTGATAGCTGGGATTAGTTCCAAGTAATAATTCTAGAAATTGTGTGGAGTCATCACGATACAGTGGATCTGTCTTTCACTTCTCTTTGACCTAGATAACCAAAACACTTTTATTATTAACTGCAACACCATCCAGCCCTAAAGATACTGTGGTGTCGACGCTGGAATTAATGTAGGTGGTGTGGTTCTTTATTAAATAAGAAAGTGTAATTGTGGTCGAGTTGCTGTGGTATAAGAGGAACAAAACACTTTGACCCACACTGTTACAGGTAAATAATAATGAGTCTTTATTTATCACGTATACATTACAGCACAGTGAAATTCTTTTCTTCGCATACCCCAGCATATCAGGGTCAGAGTGCAGGGTCAGCCATGATACAGCGCCCCCTGGAGCAGAGAGGGTTAAGGGCCTTGCTCAAGGGCCCATCAGTGGCAGCTTGAATCCCCGACCTTCCAATCAGTAACCCAGATAGATCACACTATTCTCCTTGATACATTAGAAAATGTTGTTGGTATTAAGGGAACAGTCCTCTCCTGGCTCAGGTCTTATCTCACCGATCGTTATCAGTTCCTAGATGTAAATGGTGATTTCTCAATGCGTACTGAGGTTACTTTTGGAGTTCCACAGGGTTCTGTTTTAGGCCCACTGCTCTTTACTTTATATATGCTACCCCTAGGTCAAATTATTCGTAAACATGGAATTAGCTTCCACTGTTATGCTGATGATACACAGCTGTATGTTTCAGCGAAGCCAGAGGACAGACAGAAGCTTAGTAAAGTCGAGGATTGTGTAAAGGACATTAGACATTGGATGTTAATTAACTTCCTTCTACTTAATTCTGATAAAACAGAAATACTTTTATTAGGCCCATGTGTAGCTAGAAGTAATCTTTCTGATCTCACAGTAACTCTGGATGTTCTTTCTGTGTCGTCATGTACAGCAGTTAAAGACTTGGAGTGATTATTGACTCCAGTCTATCATCTGATGCTCATGTAGATAATATTACTAGGATAGTCTTCTTTCATCTCAGAAATATTTCTAAAATAAGAAACATATTGTCACTACATGATGCGGAAATACTAGTTCATGCATTCGTCACCTCTAGATTAGATTACTGTAATGCCTTACTGTCTGGATGTTCCAGTAGGAATATAAATAAGCTCCAATTAGTCCAGAATGCAGCTGCTAGAGTCCTAACTAGAACTAGAAGATACGACCATATCACACCGATATTATCCACACTGCATTGGCTCCCAGTAAAATCTCGCATTAACTATAAAATACTTTTATTAACCTATAAAGCACTAAACGGTCTCGCGCCACAATATCTAAGGATCTTTTGGTTTTCTATGATCTGACACGCCTACTTAGATCAAAAGATGCAGGCTATTTGTTGGTACCTCGAATAGTGAAGGCTACAGCAGGGGGAAAAGCTTTCTCTTATAGAGCCCCACAGTTATGGAACAGTCTTCCAATTAGTGTTCGGGACTCAGACACAGTCTCAGTGTTTAAGTCTAGGCTTAAAACGTATTTGTTTACTCAAGCCTACCCTGACTAGATTCTGTTCTACTACTTCGCAGTCATAATTATCTTTTTTCTCCCTCTCTCCTTTCGCCGAGCCCCACACGAATTTATGGAGATACTAGAAATCCAGATCCTTTCTGCCTCTAGATGGAGCTCAAATCTTCTTTAATTCCAGACTGCTGGGACTACGGCTGCTCCTAACGCCATACAGACTTCATATAAATCCATAATGAACTTTTTCACACTAACTGTTGTTACCCAGATGAGGACGGGTTCCTTCTGAGTCGGGTTCCTCTCAAGGTTTCTTCCTCTTTAAACATCTTAGGGAGTTTTTCCTCTCCACCATCGCCACTCAGTGTCTTGCTCAGTTGGGATAAATTCACACCTTTAATATCTGTATACCGTGTTGATATTTCTGTAAAGCTGCTTTGAGACAATGTCTATTGTAAAAAGCGCTATACAAATAAAATTGAATTGAATAGAGCCTTAACCTCCAAGCCACCACCGTCCCTATCACTGCTGGTCTGGTAACAGTAATAGACAAAAGTATTTATTTTTACTCCGAAACACCTAAATAACAGTGTGTGAATGTGTGTTACAATGTGTTAAAATGTTTTACTGTGTTGTTGTATATTAGAGTGTGTTATTTTATATTAAGTGTGTTATTGTGTGCTTCAGTGTGTTTTGTATAGTGCTTCAGTGTGTGTTACAGCATATTACATTGAGTTAGTGTGTGTTGCAGTGTGTTCTGTGTTGCAGTGTGTTCTGTGTTGCAGTGTGTTATTGTGTATTATGTGTTATTGTGTGCTACAGTGGCTTAGTGTCTTATAAAGTGCGTGATTACGTGATAGTGTCTTAGGATGGGGTACAGAAAATCTCGGATTCCATCGTAGGAAAATAACTGCCCTTTGGCCACAAGCAAATGCCACAGCTGAGCGGTTCATGCACACATTAGGGAAAGCCATTCAAATTGCACAAACACAAGACACTCTGTGGAGGCTCTGTGGAGCTCAGTCAAGCTTTCAAAGGAAGAAAGTACAAAGATTCCTGAAAGATATAATTAAAAGATTGAAGGAATCCGGTAAAATCTCGGAATGTAAAGGGCGAGGCCGAAAACCACTTTTGAATGCGTTTGATCTCCGATCCCTCAGACGTCACTGTCTTAAACACCATCATGAGCCTGTAATGGAGATCCTGACATGGGCTCGGGAATACTTCGGTAACTCTTTGTACACAGATGCTAGTTAAGGCTTTACTATGCAAAGCAGAAGCTGCACATAAACACTGAAGCTCCACCCACTTCTCTGGGCTCGGTCTCATCTGAAATGGACAGTAGCACAGTGGAATCATGTTTTGTGGTCCGATGAGTCGACATTTCAAATAGTTTTTTTCCACAGAGGAAAAGGACCATCCGAGCTGTTCTCAGCATCAGGTTCGAATTACAGCAGTGTGATAAAGTGGAGATTCATTTAACACCCTGAAGTCAATCATTTTCCTCTAAGAGCACGACCCCAAGTGTTTTATTCCTCTTACACCACAGCAATTTATCAACTAAGACTATTTAGGAGCCAGAAGGAGTCAAACCATTAAAAATTTTAGATACCATACACACATTTGAGAAAAGTCTACAATTATCAAAACTCAAACAATTATGTTTGTCTACGATCCTACAATGATGATAATGGTTTGGTTTTTTATCAAAATGTTTCAAATCTGTTTACATAGGGATTTTAAGGGTATAGTGTGTTTTAAAGAGTGTAGTGTGTATGAAAGACATTGTCTAATTTGTCTAAAATGTACCAAGTAATATTTAGTAGTCCTCATCATTTTCTTTTTGAAAACTAAGATTTGAGTCCAATATTATGCCGAGATAATTGAACTCAGTAACTATTTCTATCCTTTCACCATTAATAGAAATATTAACATTGGGAGAATGAGAACATCCTTTTTTGTTTTACCAATATTCAGGCTATTGTGCCCTGCAATGGATTGGCACCCTGTCCAGGGTGTACCCCGCCCTATGCCCGATGCTCCCTGGGATAGGCTCCAGGTTCCCCGTGACACTGAAAAGGATAAACGATAGAAGATGGATGGATGGATGGATGGAATATTCAGGCTAAGACACGACTGCTTCAGCCGCTGTGTAATCCCTTTCCAAAAAATAAAAATAGGCGTGACAATGGCTTGTTTTGTTGTTACAGCTTTACAGCACTGACACTGGAGACTCCTTCCACACATCATAAATAAACACCTTTCTCTTTAACGAAAACTTCACCGTATCAACGATTACACACTTTTTAAATCCGTTTATTATCAGTGGAGCGTGCGCTGTACACGTCCCTGTGAACGAGCCGTTACTATAGAAATGATAACATATCAGAGCGGGCGCATTAATATAAAGCTGCACTACTCTCAGAGCCGCTGTTATAGAGAACTCATCACCACCTTCTGACCAATCACAATCCAGAACTCAGCAGCACAGTGGTGTAAGGAGGATTCAAATCATCCAAAATCCAAGCAAACACCCTCTGCGCACACACATGCACACACACACGTGTGTGTTTGTGTGTGTGTGTGTGTGTGAGAGAGAGAGATATGCTAAAATGACAGGATCATAAACCTCAAGTGGCCTCTGTCACATGAGGTTTAAGGCCACACGTCAACACCATCTGTACTGAGGAACACACACACACACACACACACACACACACACACACACACTCTTTGACATACCTATATTTTATGCTGTATAAAAATGTGTGTGTGTGTGTGTGTGTGTGTGTGTGTGTGTGTGTGTGTGTACATTGGTATTATTCAGGTATGATTAATGGAGTTATATTATGTCCTGAAACTGTACGTCTGATCTCAGATAAACACGGTGGACCACGGTGCACATAAATGATCTGATTTTTAAAAATAATATTAAATAAAAGCGCCTGAAAATAATTTATTCTACATAGAAAACCCCCACATGCATTATGTGTGAAAAATCTGAATAATATATATATATATATTTTAAATAAATAAAAATAAAAACAAATGACCAACATCTGAAAATAAATGAATATTGAATATTCAGAAAACCCACATGCCTTACATATGAAAAATTCTTGTTCAAATAAATTAGTCATATGGAAAAAACACGTATGAGGTAAAGTGAGCTGAGGTCAAGTGAAGGGCAGATTATTTAGTAAAATAACATTGTGCATAGTGATGAATGCAAACTGTGAGGAAACGATCCATACAGTCTGACTCTCTCACACACACACACACACACACACACACACACACACACACACACACACACACATGCAAACTAAGCAATTACTCGTTTTAACGTCTCATCAGAAGCACAGTGTTGTTTTTACAGTATAGTGTCCCTGTCACTACACTGGGGCATTAGACCCCACACAGACCACAGGCTGAGCGCCCCCTGCTGGCCTCACTAATACCACTTGTGACCACAGTTTTCCCCAGGAGGTCTCCCATCCAGGTACAGGCTCAACCCTGCTTATCTTCAGTGGGACACCAGGTGAGAGCTGCAGGGGTGATATAGCGGCTTAGATGTAAGATGTGAGCACAGAAGAATGCTGGCAATCCCTCCGCTATGTGCTCTCGGTGAACTGTAGTCAGTATGAGTAGTAGTGCACTATAGGATGTTTCATTATTTCTTTTTGTAAGCTCACATGGGCTGAATGAAACGAGGCAGTTTAATACGCGTGCTGTAGAAACCTCTTTGGAGCCTAATGACCAAAACGCTCATATCACCCTAATTTTTAAATTCATAATCCAAAGCTTCTTTCACAATCCAGTACTTCTTTACCTTATTAATGCTAGGTCCCTTAGCTTTTATTGAATATCCATGTTATTAGGCACTTTTTGATTGATGATTTACCTCCTCATACTCAACCTAGTTCATTCTGGATAAAATATTTCAATAAGTGCAGCATAATTTATCATTTATTAATAGCACTTTATTTTATCCCAATCTCATTCAGATCACAGCACACATGAGATTTTACAATCAAAGCAAAATGAACTTGTACAATGTTATTTTCACTTCACTCCTGCAATACACAATGTGTGTGTGTGTGTGTGTGTGTGTGTGTGTGTGTGTGTGTGTGTGTGTGTATATGTAGTGTATAATATATTGCTAAGTTTTACATATGTATTAAAACTAATTGTTAGAGAGTTATCCCAGCACCTGCAAATGATTTCTAATTTATGTATACATTAATACAACATGCTAAATGTACTATAGATATCTGTCTCTTCTTCTACTTCTTCATGCATACATTCATGTTGAAGCAGATTCATGGAAGGATGTCTCTCTAGGGATAAAAACAAATGGTACATCTGTCATTAATGTCTAACTTGTAACCGAACTTGTCTTTAGTGCAGTTTTAGAATCAGGAATTATGAGTTAATATTAATTAAGTTAATGTGTAACTCACCTTCAGTAGCAAAGGAAATTAAGTTTTTCACTGCAGTCTCTGTTTTCCCAGGTATATGTCTTGGTATCCCAAGCTCCACAGCGATAACGTGGAACTGGACATAAAGGCAGTGAGTCCAGTATCGTCACTGGCTGCCCATTCACCCAGAACCATTTTCCATCCAGGAAGCGCTGGCCGATCCACACACTGACTGTTTGTGCAGTCGCAATTTCAGCCAGGAGAAGCTGGGTGTCCAAAGTCAGAGAAGCCAGGCCTGCGTGGTTCATTCTGCAATACTGCAGAGCCTCTTCCCAGGTCTTATTCTCCTTCACCAAGATCAGCGCGTAGTTTAGCACATTGGTGCTAGTTGAGGTAGATGAAGTGGTCGATTTGTCAGATGAAGTGGTATCTGTGGTAGTTGAAGTGGTCGATTTGTCAGATGAAGTGGTATCTGTGGTAGTTGTTACTGAGCCAGATGAGTCAGATGAGTCAGATGAGTCAGATGAGTCAGATGAGTCAGATGAGTCAGATTGACCTATTTGAACCATCCTACAGAGAAGTAGGAAAGAAATAATGAATAACAATTTCATCTCTGCTGTGATGTGTCTGAGCTCTGAAAGTCTTTGTCCATCTATCCCAGCCCAGCTTACATTTTCAAAGTCCTAGCTCAGCGGAAGAAAAATATTTAAATCACATGCAAAATAGGATAAGCACTTATGTATACAAAAGTATACAGAAAAAAAAGCCCAATTAAACAATGCTAAGAATATTTAATGCTCAACTCCAGTGTCCTTACATAGTGTCAGGTTTCATCATCACACTCTATGAATAGGGATATCGGGGTTAAATAAGGCAATGTAGATTCACAGTGAGGTAATCAGGTAAAGATCAAAAGACTTGAACGCAGAATGCAGACAAAAGGGCAAAAAAGTAATCTAAATAAAAACAGTCAAACACAAAAAAGGCTCACAACACCGATATCAGTAATGCTTCTAACTTGCTGCATAAATATGAGCACAAATGGAGGCAAATTAAAAATCTGCTGTGCAAAGTAGGTTAGAATTCAAGTGAGGGTGACCTCCAGTGGATAGCAGGGGTAGGAAGGTAGTAAGTTCCCACCTCTTGAGGCACAGCTCTTATGTGTCTTCACTGTGCAAGCTGGGCCATCCTCCAGCATGAGGGGCAGAGCAATCTGAATAATCCCTGTGGTATTATTTGATTAGGTTGGGGTTTAGTATGTCTCAGGTGGCAATTCGCAATTGCTCTTAAGGACCATAACCTCTATGCGATAATATAATTGCCCTGCTCTTCTTCTGTAAACCAGAAGAGTCTGTACTGGGTAGGCTGGGAAAAGGTAGCAAAAAGGTTTATCCAGTTAATAGGGAGAGAGCAGAAATCGATAAGTGACTGGTGTGATTCTGTGAAAGATTTTTAAAAGGTCCAGTGTATCATAAACCTTTGGAAGTAAGGAGTAGGTGGATGTCACAGGTCCAAATAAGGCTTATAGGTCTGCGGCAAAAATCAGCTTGCTGCTTCTGTGTTGAAATCATTTGTTATAGCTGGAGATTAATCTTTTCCAAAAGTCTCCACTAGCCAGTATTTTTGGTCAGGTATTCATGGAAAGATTAAAGCCTGATAGCATATGATACATTGAAATGTGGTTTGTTTAGTAGAGGAGTGAATTTTGAGCCTCTTTATGCTCAAATCTGCACTGATCTTGTTGTCCTCCATCTTTATATCATCAGATCCCAACATACAACTGGTGTTACAGCAGAGACAGTTGAGATTTATTAAGATCTGGCAAACAATCCTGAAAGTAGGGATGGCTGACATGTAACTGATGTTTCGACGCTGTGTCAAGATCCCGAAGCGTAGATGTTTTGAAACACTGCTCCGAAGTGTGATTCCAAACACCCATGTCACGTGACTACGGCTATGTCAAGCTTCGGTGCTTGTACGTATGAGGTAAAGTGAGTTGAGGTCAAGTGAAGGGCAGATTATTCAGTAAAATAACATTGTGCATAGTGATGAATGCAAACTGTGAGAGAATGATCCATACAGTCTGACTCTCTCTCACACACACACACAAGCAAACACGCAATTACCAAAATATACATCCAAGTGTTACACAACGTCAAGCAAAACACAACAATATCTCACACACACTCCGATCCCTGCACTTTTTGAAGTTTCAGATGAGTGAATGAATTTAAAAAATCCTACAAACAAAACCAAATGTGGTGAAAAACTAAAATGAGAAACTAAATGAATTAACAAAATTAAAATAATAAAAATAAACCACATGACCAACATGTCAAAAATTAACAGTTGAAAATTACTTATATTTAGATTTACTACATAATCTAATACCAATTAGAGATGCGCTGCTTTGACACAGCATCACTTTTACTGTTGCCGCCAAAGCAGACCAGCAGCTGCTCTGACTTACGCCACTGGCCGGAGTGGTGGACGTAAGTACAGAGAGCCCTTACTGGACATAGCAGGTGCATCCTCTCTTGTTCCGGTGTGAGGAATGGAGGAGGGCAGAAAGCCTGCAACACCACAGGGTGGGCAGCCGATGTAGGCACTTTAGGAATATAATCCGGCCTAGGATACAGGAAGGCCTTGGCTAATCCAAGGGCAAAGTCAAGGCAGGAAGGGGCAACAGAGAGAGCTTGTAGATCTCCCACTTGCTTGAGAGATGTCAGGGCCAGTAGAAGAGCTACCTTTAGAGTCAGAAGCTTCTCAGAGGCTGACTCTAACGGCTCAAATGGGGCCCCTGACAGACCTTCCAAGACCACAGAAAGGTCCCAGGAAGGTATGTGCGGCCTGCAGATGGGCCTCAGCCGTCTGACACCATGCATGAACCTCAAAGTTAGAGGATGTTGCCCCACACAGGCTCCATCAACAGGGGCATGGCTGGCCGAAACGGCGGCCAAGTAACCCTGATTGTATAAGGAGCCATCCCTGCTGAGAAACGTTCTTGTAAGAACTCCAGGACTGTAGCTATTGCGCAGTTCACTGGGTCTAGCTGATGTTCCTCACACCACAAGACAAAAAGCTACCACTTTAGCACATACAATTTCCTTGTGGATGGTGCTCTAGCATTTAACAAGGTCTCTACGACCCCAGTTGTGAGACCAGAATCTATGAGCTGGTGCCCCTCAGGGGCCAGACCCACAGTTTCCATAGTTCTGGCTGAGGGTGATAAATCAGCCCTCCGGCTTGAGACAGTAGATCCCTGCAGATGGGAATCTCCCAAGTAGTACCGTCGAGCAGGGAAATTATCTCTGAGAACCATATTCAAGCTGGTCAATAAGGTGCTACTAGCAGCAGACGTAGACTGTCTTGGTGAACTCTTGCTAGAACTTGTGGGAGCAGAGCGATCGGGGGAAAAGCATATAGATGTGACCTTGGCCACGTGTGCACCATGGCGTCCAGCCCCAGTGGTGCAGGAGGAGTGAGGGCGAACCAGGCAGTGTGTTGTCTCCTCGGAGGTGAACACATCCACTTCCGCTTGTCTGAACCTCTGCCATATGGACCCCACCACTTGTGGATGGAGCCTCCAACCCCTGGGCCTCAGCCCCTGCTTCGACAGGATGTCTGCCCCTACATTCCGGCTGCCCGGAATGTACATTGCACTCACTGACAAGAAGTTTCCCTCTGCCCAGAGAAGGATTAGTTGCGCCTGCCTGAACAGGGGGCGTGAACGTAACCCTCCCTGGTGGTTGATATATGAGACCACTGCTGTGTTGTCTGACACAACTAGCACATGGTGACCCCTCAACTGAGGAAGAAAGAATTTCAGTGCTAGGAATACGGCCCGCATCTCTAGGCGATTTATATGCCACTCCAGATGAGAGCCGCTCCATAGACCATGAGCTGGACAGCCAATAAAGACTGCACCTCAGCCCGTGAGGGACGCGTCTGTCATTAACGTCTTGCGGTAAGGAGACGCCCCTAGAGTGTGACCTGAGGCTAGAAACTGCGGACAGCTTCAAATACTCAGAGCACCTAGGCATCAACGTGTGACACTGATTACTCTCAGAGGTTTCATCCTCGGATGAAACCCCCGACTTTTCCTGAGGTTTGCGGAACGGGGTACATGTTCTATGACCCCTTTGTCCAAAAGGGAATTTACTTCCTGCGCTAACATCGGGCTCTGGTCTGTGCTGACTACTGTGGTGAGCACACCTCTGAACCGGGGGGGTTGAGCTATAAACTGGACCTGGTAACCCTTTTTTTACGGTAGACAGAACCCATGGAGACACATTTGGCAGTAGTTTCCACGCTGCCCGATGGTCTTTTAGTGACATTAACTATTCCACATTCTAATGGAGGGAAAGTGTCAAATTTTCATTGCCCTGTGACAGCTCGCTAACCAGAGACCACTGAAAACTTGGGGACCGCCTTGGCTAGCGGAGGCCCTACAGTAGCACTGGGGGCTACCCGCCCTAACAACCTCATGTCCCCTGATACGTCCCTCCACGACCCCTCAGGACCGCTCTTCTTTGCCTGCTTGGTCTTTATGACCATTCTCAGATCAGGCCTAGTAGCAGACCGCGACTGTGGCCACCCGGTTCCCCTGGCTGTCTGCGGGGGTTGGCGCTCCGCTCGTGGATGCCCGGGTGAGCTCGAGACAACAGGGAAGGAACTGGCTTTTTTGAATGCCGCCATATGTCGAGCTCACTCAGCAGGTCTGCTTGGAAGGCCTGCAACACTGTCATTGTCTGCAGTGACCCTCAAGCAAGACTACTACTGTGCCACCAATGCCACACTGGCCTTACACGGTGGTTTGGATGGCAAAGCCGGCCCCCCTAATTACACGCCATCGATGGAGAGAGGTAGCTCGCAAGCGCCTCCTCCACCTTCAGCATAGCTAAATAGCCATGCCGTTCATTCCCCACAATGGCTGAATAATTCAACATCGTTAGGTTATAAATACGGCTTATGCATGGTTTTCCCCCAGAAGCCTGATATTTTGCCATGCATTTCTGGAAGACAGGGGAGTTTCTGCAGTGTGAGGGATTTACTTTCACTGGGGAGAAAAAGGCTCATCCAGCCTTAGTAATCACCTCAAGCAGCTCTTTATATGCTGCTCTCAGTTTTTAGCACATCGTTCTGGCTCCTCGGAGTCAGAGAGGAATTATTACCATTATTTTTGTGTGTTTTTTTTCCACCCCTTTTGGCTTGCCATAGCGGAAGGAAGAGTCGCGACGCGAGCTCCAAAAGAGCCGAACCTGGAAGACAGAGCAAGAGATAGAGCAGCGCTCGTCTCTGGCTCCTCTTCCGGATCCATAAGCGATCCCACGAACTGCCCAGAAGAGCCCAGATCCGCGAGGCTCTGAAACACGATTTGCTTCGGCTTCTGAGGAGAGCATGAGTTGCGAGCCGAGCTGCATAATGTAGGCGTTACCATGCGCAGCCTCTCAAGGCTGCCATCGCATGCTACACTCCTAAACACTTCACCCAGAAAGTGTGCACTTTTCTCCATGATGAAACAGGAGCCAGGCGTAACACACTTCCTGAATTCTTTCTCGCTCAGTACTTACCTCTCTTTTCTTTTCTTTTTTTTTTCTAAAAAAAATATAGAAAAGTTTAGAGATTTTGAGAAAATATCAAGTAGAAATGAAGCGTTTTTTGTCACACAAACAACAGACATGCAGTCTCGCTGAAGATAATAAGGCTAGCGGCATGGTTCACAGGTGCCATATATATATATCATGCGACGCACTTAATTGCCACATCACCTGATCATGGCAAGCCTATAAGTAGAGGCATGATTTTACACTAGCTTCAGATACCGGTCACTCGAGCAAAGGGCGCTTCCCATACTGTTATGCTAAATGCAACGTCGAAGTTCCCTTTGAAAGGGAACAGGAGGTAACAGGAGGTAACAGGAGGAAACAGGAGGAAACAGGAGGAAACAGGAGGAAACAGGAGTCGCTGTGTATGGAGCTGAGTGCTGGCCAGCCACATGTAGCACATACAAACACTCCATGCCATGGAAATGTGAATGCTTCGTTGTACGTTTGGTCTCAACTGCCTCGACCACGTCAACAAGATCATGAGCATGGCCCTGATCACAGAAAAGATGTGCGAAGGATGATTGCAATGGTTCGGCCCTGTCCTTTGAAGCTGAAAAACGGTCCTGCAGGTAAGAAGCGGTGGCTTGACAAACTGAAGGAAGACACGCGGCAAGTGAATATCAGCCCTGAAGATGCCCTCAATCGATCCAAGTGGTGACTGGCATGCACAAAAGCGAACCGTGCATCAACGTTGGACAAATGCTAGGAAGAAGAAGGAAGTAAAAAAAAAAGTAATCCATCATGAAAGAACCTCAAATCCACACTGAGCCCCTGTTTATCTGAAGCGATTCCCGCAGGCTCATCTGATGCAACTGCAGTCTCTCCAAGCTAGCACAAAAGCTAGCTAGCTAGTGGGGTTTTTAAAATACTGTCCAAACTATCTTGCCTCAGCAGCTCTTCCTGCGGCTTAGCCTTCTTCTTACCTGCTGAAAAACTCTACAATCGTCCTACATAAGATATCTTTTCTCTAACCTCTCCTGAAAAAATAAATACTTTCCATCACCACAAAAGTCTGACAGGATCGCATTATAAGTTTACTGATCTCCACAAAGCACTCAACAAATGACAATACATGAATTATAATATTACAGCTGGAACACCACCCAGGAAACTTTATTTAATGGGTGAAGCGCTCAGATATATTTATGAAACATTATCAACTTTTTTCTCATAATAAACAGGAAGCTTAGGTGGGCTACTTAAGAAGTTAAGAAAACCATGAAGTAAACGCGACGTATTTTGTTGAGGTTTCAAAGCAATCCGACAGCTGTCTCCATGGTGACACCTAGCGCTCACTTGCACAGAAAAAATAAAGCACTGTTATCCCAGATGTGTGAAGAGGCAGATCTACAATACTTCCTGAACGAAACAGAGACAAAGAGCCTCAGTGAGTTTGGTGATATTCTTCTGATGGTGTGAAGAAGAAATCTGCAGGATCTGGTGGTTGCGCTGATGTGATTGGAGAAGTTGACTCTGTTGTTTAAGATCATATGAAGATGTTTAGCCGTGTATGTTGAATGGACTGTCCATGTGTCATCGCTGATTGTCAGATCCAGCATAGAGAAGCTTGTATCCCGGATGTTCAACTTTAGATGTTTCAGATGATGGTTCTTCATCCAGGAAGAGGTGTCAGGGGGTGGACAGAATTGTTGTGTGTCATCAGTGTATCATGAGATCTGAGCATTGAACACTGTATTTAGTATATAAAAAGAATACAAGTGGACTGAGTACTGAGCCCTGGGGAAGGCTGTGAGGATGTAAACTTGGATCATGTTCACAAGCTTTATTACACAATTCATATTATTGTGATGGTTCATATTCATAACTGTAAGTGAATGTAAAATATCTGTCTTTAATATAAATGCACCTGTCTCCCGAAACACAATGATTTCTTGGGCAAGTGTTTCTGTAATAATTCCTTCCAGTGTTGCTTGACTCGGTTCCCCAATTAACGAGTAATTTCCCTGTCCTTCTGATTAATATAGTCTCTGCTGTCACTGTTTCTGTCCTTCACTGTTGACAATGGAAGATGATGATGATGTCAATGACAGTGGCTCAGGTCTGATTTGAACAGATCAGATTTTTGTGCCCACGCAGCCCTGTGTCACGGTCAGGCAGAAAGTCAGATTCGTGTCTCTTTACCTTGGTCATGTGAACGTAAGCTAAACCACTCCAGATTATGCGATAAAATCGATTCTGTAAATATAATAAAATCCAGGCCAGGGTAGAGCTGGTAATGCAGAAATCAGCAGGAGTGGAGATTAGGATCTAGTAATTTAGTCTAAAGAATAGTTCATGAGTTTCCATAACTGAATAATTATTCAAATGTTTCATGGCATTTAATGCTTTTCTGTCCTTACAAAGAAAGCTTAGTTATCTGAAAATCAGAAAAAATTCTCTCTTCAGTCACACCAACTGAATGAATGGTTCTGATTAGCACGCTGCAGTAATTAACACAGCTCCGTGTGGATTATTATGTGTAGTGTGTGTTTGTGTGTTTGTGTTTGTGTGTGTGTGTGTGTGTGTGTGTGTGTGTGTGTGTGTGTTTGTATAAATGAGCATTTCTCTAGCAATTAACACAGATTCGTGTTTCTTTTTTAAGTTCTCCTTATTGGAGGTTAATTACTCTTACCGTTCTAATTGCAATGTTAATTAAAAACTGAAAATAATAATAATTCCCGAGCGGAAAAACTCAATGTCTGCATTCAGCTAATAAACACTGTAATAAAATAATAATAAAACGTAGCATGGAAGATATGATTGTGGCTAGGACTTCGCTGTTGTAGCTCTTAAAAATAACATTTAGTTTTTAATTCGAATCTAAGCTTTATTTAAACATTTTTTAAAAAATGTGTTTACCCATATTACACGACAATCTAATTCGTTTGTTTGCTGCATTTTGCTCTTAAATGAGTAACAGGGTTGAGTTTTTAGCATAGAATTACCAAATTAGCATAAACTGTGGTTAACTAGCATCTATATTAATGATATATGGATATGAAGGACATTCTAAAGATTTATTGAAAATGCATTCTTGTAGGTAATAAATTACTTTTAATCTATAGTTTGGGTAACAGGAGTGTATTTTCAGAGTGACCTCGTCGGTCAATATTAAGAAAAAAAAAGATAGAAAAAAAAGAGGCAGAAAAAAGAATGAGAAAACGTTTCAGATGATTCAGCTTCCTGTTGAACTAGACTTTGTGGAATTCTTTTCAATTTTCATGAGGTGGATGTGTTCAGGTAACGGGGCTGACTGAAATAAAATATATGGGGTTTTTTGTAGTTAAAAAAAAAATATATAGTCGACTTGTGGAAAAAAAGGCTGTTTCAAGCATGAAAACGTAATTGATGTAAAAAATAATCAGGTTTCTGAAGTATTTTATATTATTTTTGAAGATAAAGTGAAATTAGAGTTCAGTGGGATAAGAAAAATTCATAAAAGTTGTTGTGAAGGAAACGTCGGGGTTACACATGTAATCCTGTTCCCTGAGAAGGGAACGAGACATTGCATTTAGCATAACAGTATGGGAGCGCCCTTCCACGCATGGCCGGTAAAGCTTGTGTAAAATCATGCCTCTACTTATAGGCCTGCCATGATCAGGTGACGTGGCAATTAAGCGTGTCACATGATATATATATGGCACCTGTGTACCACGCCACCAGCCTGTATTATCTGAAGTGAAGACGCAATTCACAGGCCTGCCCTGGTACAGTGCATCCGGAAAGTATTCACAGCGCTTCACTTTTCCCCACATTTTGTTATGTTACAGCTTTATTCCAAAATGGATTCAATTAATTATTTTCCTCCAAATTCTACAAACAATGCCCCGTAATGACAACGTGAAAGAAGTTTGTTTGAAATCTTTGCAAATTTATTCAAAACAAAAAACAAAAAAACGCACATGTACATAAGTATTCACGGCCTTTGCCATGACACTCAAAATTGAGCTCAGGTGCATCCTGTTTCCACTGATCATCCTTGAGATGGTTCCACAACTTGACCGGAGTCCACCTGTGGTAAATTCTGTTGATTTGGACATGATTTGGAAAGGCACACACCTGTCTATACAAGGTCCCACAGTTAACAATGCATGAGCACAAACCAAGCCATGAAGTCCAAGGAATTGTCTGTAGATCTCCGAGACAGGATTGTATCGAGGCACAGATCTGGGGAAGGGTACAGAAACATTTCTGCAGGATTGTAGGTCTCAATGAGCACAGTGGCCTCCATCATCCGTAAATGGAAGAAGTTTGGAACCACCAGGACTCTTCCTAGAGCTGGCCGCCCAGCCAAACTGAGCGATCAGGGGAGAAGGGCCTTAGTCAGGGAGGTGACCAAAAACCCGATGGTCACTCTGACAGAGCTCCAGCATGTCTCTGTGGAGAGAGCTGAACCTTCTAGAAGAACAACCATCTCTGCAGCACTCCACCAATCAGGCCTGTATGGTAGAGTGGCCAGACAGAAGCCACTCCTCAGTAAAAGGCACATGACAGCCCACCTGAAGGACTCTCAGACCATGAGAAACAAAAGTTTCTGGTCTGATGAAATAAAGATTGAACTCTTTGGCCTGAATGGCAAGCGTCATGTCTGGAGGAAACCAGGCACCAGTCATCACCTGGACAATACCATCCCTACAGTGCAGCATGGTGGTGGCAGCATCAGGCTATGGGGATGTTTTTCAGCAGCAGGAACTGGGAGACTAGTCAGGATGGAGGGAAAGATGAATGCAGCAATGTACAGAGACTTCCTTGATGAAAACCTGCACCACAGCACTCTGGACCTCAGACTGGGGTGAAGGTTCCAACAGGACAACGACCCTAAGCACACAGCCAAGATAACAAAGGAGTGGCTACAGGACAACTCTGTGAATGTCCTTGAGTGGCCCAGCCAGAGCCCAGACTTGAACCCGATTGAACATCTCTGGAGAGATCTGAAAATGGCTGTGCACCGACGCTCCCCATCCAACCTGATGGAGCTTGAGAGGTCCTGCAAAGAAGAATGGGAGAAACTGCCCCAAAATAGGTGTGCCAAGCTTGTAGCATCATTCTCAAAAAGACTTGAGGCTGTAATTGGTGCCAAAGGTGCTTCAACAAAGTATTGAGCAAAGGCTGTGAATACTTATGTACATTACTTTTTTTGTTTTTTATTTTTAATAAACTTGCAAAGATTTCAAAAACTTCTTTCACGTTGTCATTATAGGGTCTTGCTTGTAGAATTTTGAGGAAAATAATGAGTTTAATCCATTTTGGAATAAGGCTGTAACATAGCAAAATGTGGAAAAAGTGAAGCACTGTGAATACTTTCCGGGTGGACTGTATGACAAAGCTATGCAACGTCTTGTTCCCTTCTCAGGGAATAGGGTTAACCCCGACGTTCCCTTTCAAAGGGAACTTTGACGTTGCATTTAGCATAACAGTATGGGAACGGGAATACCTACTCGGTATACCGGTAATACCCGGGTATGGCCTGTTCAAAAAGACCCAAGCCCGAGGGTCACTGCAAGACACTCGAGCCCAGGGTGGAATGAATATCCAGCCTGTAATAATGAATGAATATGTGTGGTGTAGACCATCCCGCAGCAGCACACACATCCTGCAAGGATACCCCTTTGGACAAAGCCTTCGAGGAGGCGACCACCCTAGTGGAATGAGTTCTTATGCCCAGAGGCGTGGGGAGACCGCGCGTCTCGTAAGCCATAGAGATTGCTTCCACTATCCAATTAGAGATGCGCTGCTTTGACACAGCATCACTTTTACTGTCACCGCCAAAGCAGACCAGCAGCTGCTCCGACTTACACCACTGGCCAGAGCGGTGGATGTAAGTACAGAGAGCCCTTACTGGACACAGCAGGTGCATCCTCTCTTGTTCCAGTGTGAGGAATGGAGGAGGGCAGAAAGCCTGCAACACCACAGGGTGGGCAGCCGATGTAGGCACTTTAGGAATATAATCCGGCCTAGGATACAGGAAGGCCTTGGCTAATCCATGGGCAAAGTCAAGGCAGGAAGGGGCAACAGAGAGAGCTTGTAGATCTCTCACTCGTTTGAGAGATGTCAGGGCCAGTAGAAGAGCTACCTTTAGAGTCAGAAGCTTCTCAGAGGCTGACTCTAACGGCTCAAATGGGGCCCCTGACAGACCTTCCAAGACCACAGAAAGGTCCCAGGAAGGTATGTGCGGCCTGCAGATGGGCCTCAGCCGTCTGACACCACGCATGAACCTCGAAGTTAGAGGATGTTGCCCCACAGATGTTCCATCAACAGGGGCGTGGCTGGCTGATATGGCGGCCACGTAAACCCTGATTGTATAAGGAGCCATGCCTGCTGAGAAACGTTAGCTATTGCGCAGTTCACTGGGTCTAGCTGACGTTCCTCACACCACAAAACAAAAAGCCGCCACTTGAGCACATACAATTTCCTTGTGAATGGTGCTCTAGCTTTTAACAAGGTCTCTACGACCTCAGTTGTGAGACCAGAATTTATGAGCTGGTGCCCCTCAGGGGCCAGACCCACAGTTTCCATAGTTCTGGCAAAGGGTGATAAATCAGCCCTCCAGCTTGAGACAGTAGATCCCTTCGGATTGGAATCTCCCAAGGAGTGCCTTCAAGCAGGGAAATTATCTCCGAGAAGCATATCCGAGCTGGCCAATAAGGTGCTCTAGTAGCAGATGTAGACGGTCTTGGCAAACTCTCGCTAGAACTTGTGGGAGCAGAGCGATCAGGGGGGAAGCATATAGATGTAACCTCGGCCACGTGTGCACCATGGCGTCCAGCCCCAGTGGTGCAGGAGGAGTGAGGGCGAACCAGGCCCTATTGTCTCCTAGAAGGCGAACACATCCACTTCCACTTGTCCGAACCTCCGCCATATGGACCCCACCACTTGTGGATGGAGCCTCCAACCCCTGGGCCTCAGCCCCTGCTTCGACAGGATGTCTGCCCCTACGTTTCGGCTGCCCTGAATATACATTGCACACATTGACAAGAAGTTTCCCTCTGCCCAGAGAAGGATTAGTTGCACCTGCCTGAACAGGGGGCGTGAACGTAACCCTCCCTGGTGATTGATATATGAGACCACCGCTGTGTTGTCTGACACAACTAGCACATGATGACCTCTCAACTGAGGAAGAAAGAATTTCATTGCTAGGAATACGGCCCGCATCTCTAGGCGATTTAGGAGTACAAAGACAAGTGTGTTTTGCCTAAAAGCATGATGGTGGGAGTGTCATGGTCTGGGGCTGCATGAGTGCTGCCGGCACTGGGGAGCTACAGTTCATTGAGGGAACCATGAATGCCACCATGAAAATAATGGTGGCCACACAAAATATTGACACATTGGGCCCAATCTGGACATTTTCACTTGGGGTGTACTCACTTTTGTTGCCAGCGGTTTAGATCTCAATGGCTCTGTGTTGAGTTTTTTTGAGGGGACAGCAAATTTACACTGTTACACAAGCTGTACACTCACTACTTTACATTATAGCAAAGTGTCATTTCTTCAGTGTTGTCACTTTAAAAGATATAATCAAATATTTACAAAAATGTGAGGGGTGTACTCACTTTTGTGAGATACTTTATATGCCACTCCAGATGAGGGCCGCTCCAAAGACCGTGAGCTGGCAGCCATTTAAGACTGCACCCCAGCCCGTGAGGGATGCGTCTGTCATTACCGTCTTGCAGTAAGGAGACGCCCCTAGAGTGTGACCTGAGGCTAAAAACTGCAGGCACCTCCAAATACTCAGAGCATGTAGGCATCGCTGCGTGACACTGATTACTCTCAGAGGTTTCATCCTTGGATGAAACCCCCGACTTTTCAGCCACCACTGAAACGGTCTCATTTGCAATAGACCCAACGGTATGACGTTGGCTGCTGCTGCCATAATGCCCAACAGTCTCTCGTAGAGACTGGAGGGAATGCCCAGATCTAGCTTTATCTTGCTCAAAGTTGATAGGATCGCTCCTACGCATCTTGGGGATAGAAACGCCCTCATTATAGTAGAATCCCATATAACCCCTAGAAAAGTTGTCCTCTGCACTGGAGAAAGCATACTTTTCTTGAGGTTCAACCTGAGCCCCAAGCTCCTCATGTGGGCAAGAACAACATCTCGATGTTGAACCGCCTGTTCCCTGGATCGTGCTAGAATTAACCAGTTGTCCAGGTAGTTTAGTACATGGATGCCCTGGAGTTGCAAGGGAGCCAGAGCAGCATGCATGCACTTTGTGAAGCTGCGAGGGGATAAAGCTAGCCCGAAGGGAAGAACTTGAAATTGCTATGCATTTTCTCCAAACGCAAACCAAAAGGGAACTTACTTCCTCTGCTAACACTGGGCTCTGTGCTGACAACTGTAGTGAGCACACCTCTGAACCGGGGGGGTCGAGCTCTGAACTGGACCCGGTAATCCATTTCTATGGTAGACAGAACCCATGGAGACACATTTGGCAGTAGTTTCCACACTGCCAAATGGATTTTTAGCTTTTCCACATTTCGTTGGAGGGAAAGCATCAGGTTTCCGTCGCCCTGTGACAGCTTGCTGACCAGAGAAGACTGAGAACGTGGGATGGCCTTGGCCAGTGCAGGCCCTACAGTAGCACTGATGACCAACTGCCCGAGCAATCTCATGTCACCTGATACATCCCTCCGTGACCCATCAGGACCGTTCCTTCCTCGCCTGCTTTGCTTTTATGATCATTCTTAGATCAGGTCTCTTAGCAGGCTGTGGCTGTGGCCGCCCGGTCCCCCAGGCTTTCTGCGGGAGGAGGCGGGCCGCCACACTCGTCTTCTGTGTCTCCCTCGCACTAGCGCTGGCCCGGACTCCACTCATGGAGGCCCGTGCAAACTCGACACGACGGGGAAGGAACTGGCTGAAGGCTGCCATTTGCTGTTTTGCCTTGCAAAACCTGTCAGCGATGGAATTAACCGTGCCGCCAAACAGGCTGGAAGGTTTAACAGGGGTGTTCAGCAAGGAGACCTTATCTTTGTCCCCCATCCCTGAGAGGTTGAACCATAGGTGCCTCTCCGCCACAACCAGGCTACCCATTGAACGGCCGATATGACGGGCCATTTGTTTGGTCGCCTGGATAGATAAATCTGTGCAGGACTGCCACTGCCTCGGGGCCAATTCCCTCCCCAGTATCGAGCTCACTCAGCAGGTCTGCTTGGTAGGCCTGCAATACTGCTATTGTATGCAGGGACCCACAAGCAAGACCCGCTGCCACATACGCTTTGCCCACCAACGCCAAGGTGACCTTACATGGCTTAGAAGGTAAAGTTGGCCTCCCTAAATTACCTGCCGTTGATGGAGAGAGGTGGCTCGCAAGCGCCTCCTCCACCTTTGGCATCGCTAAATAGCCATGCTGCTCACTCCCCATGATGGCTGAGTAATCAGCCGTTGCGGGGTTATAAACACGGCTAGTGTATGGTGTTCTCCAGAAGTGTGATATTTCATCATGCAATTCTGGAAAAAAGGGGAGTTTTCTGCGGTGTGAGGGAGCTTTATATTTATTTTCACTGGAGAAGAAGCGCTCATCCAGCCTGCTACGAGCCACTTCCTCTTCCCCGGGCCAGTCTGTATTAAACTTTTCAACCGCCCTAGCGATCACCTCAAGCAACTCTTTATATGCTTGAGAGCTGCTGTCGGTTTTTGGTGCAATGGCACCCTCTACCGACACCTCGGAGTCAGCGAGGGTGTTTTGGCTCTCCATAGGGGAAGGAGGAGTTGCGACGCGAGCTCTAAAGTCAGGCGGAGAGCCGGACCCGGAAGACAGAGCAAGAGATTGAGCAGTGCTCGTCTCCGACTCCTCTTCCAAATCCATACGAGAACCCCACGACCTTAGCCGGCTGGCTGCCTCGGCAGCGGCCAGCCCGGATCCGCGAGGCTCTGAAACCCAACTCCCTTTGGACGAGAAGAGAGCGAGCCGAGAGCGTAGGTGCCTAATCATGAAATGTTCACAATGCTGACAGTTAGACCCCTCGAGGGCTGCTGTAGCATGCTCTATGCCCAAACACTTTACACGGAAAGCATGTCCGTCTCCTCCAGTGATGAAACGGGAGCAAGGCGTAACACACTTTCTGAAATCTTTTGCCCAGAACAGCCCAGATCCGCGAGGCTCTGAAACCCGATTTGCTTCGGCTTCTGAGGAGAGTGCGAGTTGCGAGCCGAGCTGCATAATGTAAGCGTTACCATGCGCAGCCTCTCAAGGCTGCCATCGCATGCTACACTCCTAAACACTTCACCCAGAAAGTGTGCACTTTTCCCCGTGATGAAACGGGAGCAAGGCGTAACACACTTCCTGAATTCTTTCTCGCTCATTACTCTCCTCTCTTTTCTTTTTTTTCTAAAGAAGGATATAAAAATTTAGAGATTTTGAGAAAATATCGAGTAGAAACGAAGCGTTTTTGTCACACAAACAACAGACATGCAGTCTCGCTGAAGATAATAAGGCTGGTGGTGTGGTTCACAGGTGCCATATATATATATCATGCAACGCGCTTAATTGCCACGTCACCTGATCATGGCAGGCCTATAAGTAGAGGCATGACACAAGCTTCAGATACCAGTCACGCGCGCAACGGTGCTTCCATACCGTTATGCTAAATATACCGTCAAAGTTCCCTTTGAAAGGGAACCCAGGTTAGGATTAGGCTTACCTGTGGGTTAGGGTTACCCATGTTTAAAATGTCTTATACATACATATTTGTAAAATTGTAATAATGTAATAATGTAACATTGTAATAATGAAATCCCACTAAAAAATAAATAAATAAATAAATAAAACAGTAAAAAAGTAAAAGCATGTGCGGTGATCAAAAGTGCTGCCATCAAAGCTGCATTAAACACATTGGACTCAACGACTTTACCTTATTTATTGATCTGGACACTAGCCACTAGCAGGTTATCATCTTGAATGAAACTAGTTTAGAAAAGTTTGGAACATTTGGGAAAGCTGAGATCGGAGGATTTTGAATCCTTGTTTTATATGAGCTTGTTTTATATGAACTGTATATTTTTGTTTTGTAGAAATAAAATGGAAAAAATAAAATAAACATACTTTTTTTTTTCAATTTCAAAATGAATAAGGTTCAATAGTGAACTCACTATGACTCACTATTCAAAAATGACTCACCTAATTAGTTTATCTATTTAAACTCAATTGTTTCTTTGTTTTATCACAAAATCCTGTAGATTGTAATCTTGCATTTCTAAACCAGTGGTTCATCTTATTGTGTATTATAGCCAGTTTTATGACCTTTGTGTGTATTTTGGTTTGTGAATACAGATGATCCATTGTTTCCTGCCTGTGTTATTACCCACACTACCTACTATTATTATTAACCTTGATTTGCTAATCAGATTGTTTCCTGTTTTCAGTAACCACATGTCACACACACCCACATGCAGTTTGGGTCACATTTGGCCAAACCGAAACCAAGTTACTGCTCATCTTTGTCTTGATTTCCCTCTTTCAGTTTTCTTCTTTTTCTTTTATTTTTTGAATGAAGTGAATGAATTATATATACACAGGAGACTGGACTCTGCCGTTAACTATGCCACATACAGGCAGACATTGCAGTTTTATTGAATTACAGTTAAATAATTCATGACATCATTGAGCTTTATTTCAGGAATGTGATACACAAGTTAGACGCCCCATTCATCAGCAGCCTTTTACTACAGTAATGAGTTACATTCAGCTCTAAAATCACCTTCATATGTCATGTTTACAGAGACAGAAAGAGAGAGGGAGACCAGGAGAGAGACAGACACAGAGAGAGGGAGGGAGGGAGAGAGAGAGAGAGAGAGAGAGAGAGAGAGAGAGAGAGAGAGACAGACAGAGCAAGAGAAAGAGAAACAGACAGAGAGAGAGGAAGAGAGAGAAAGTGATACACAGACTGTATCAGTGATGTACAGACCACACTGTCAGCAGGATGGGACGACGGACAGAGAACGTGTAAGACATAAATCCTCGTTAATATTTCACCATCTTGAAACTGAATCACTTTGGAAAAACCACAGAATGCATCAGTGAAGGTTTTCTTGCCATTGCAATGGTTGATTTTATCTTTTATTTGTTGCCAGAAATCAGTTCAACAACGCTGACACATAAAGGCCGGGATGACCTTGTCTGTTTCCACTGTTCTAACCTAAAGGAGAATTATCCCGAACTTACATAAGCACCTTGAAGTTTATTGAAAAAAATCCACATGCTAGTACACATAGGTAAGGGTCTAAGAATAATTCAAACTAAACCCTGTTAGAGAGTAGATCTTTGGGCCAAGGTGCATAAAAGCTGTTCTGGTGGCTTGAGACTTTATTAGCACACAGTGCTAATCTTAGCATTTAGCACAGACTTAACTTTTCATTTGTAATCTGTCTATATTTAACTGTCTCTGTCCAAACCCTCACTGTGCTCGTAGTGGTTTGTAAACCTCACACTTAAAATGTCACAAAACATGGCCCAGACCCAGCATTACACTAAAAAAGAATAAAAACGGATGGTTACTTTGTGCTTCTTTAATAATTTTTTTTTATTATATTGATATTCTTTTGCTCTACCTATTATATCTGACACGTCCACACTAGAACTGTATACTGGTGCTACTCTGTCACTTACCATACCTATTGTCCTGGTTTAATAGTACTGTCCTGTGTTGTTAGAACACATTTACACATGCACTTTACGTAAAAAAAAAGCCGCTTGACACGGAGTTTTTTATGTTCTTCCCGTGCTTTGGGGTTTCTTCCTGTGTTTCCTCCGGGTACCCCGCTTGAGTGCATGTGATTGTGCCCTGCAACAGGTTCGCACCTCATCCTCTGCCTTGTGCCCGAGTCCCCTGGGATAGGCTCCAGGCTCCTCGCGGCCCTGTGTAGAATAAGCGGTACAGAAAATGGATGGTTACTGTTACTGGTTATTATAACCTCTTTTATGCAGACTGATGAGCTGGAACAGGCATTTACACTGTACAAGTAACTGAGTAGAGTGAACACACGCAAGGCAGCAAGACGCATCCTGAGGCTATGTGCTTCAGAACTGACCAGCGCAGCCACAGGCATCTTCTATCTTTCCTTCACGCTGATATTCCACTGTACCTCTCCGCTTGTTTGGTGAGTGAGTTTTCACTCTCTCCTAAACTACATGGTCAGTTCTTTTGGGTGGTGGGTTACCTCTCAAATCACTCACTCTGGCTTGCATACCGTGTCAGCTCTAGGCTTTTTGCTTGGATGTGTTCTCCTCCTGGTTACAATTATTTGGCTAGACCTGGCTCAAAATCAAGAGGTGGTGGTTTAGCTGTTATATATTGTAGCAGCTTACACATTAAGAATATTGTTCTTCATGACATTACCACCTTTGAATATTGTGTTGTGTACGGCCACAGGATTGGTACACCTGAATTTTTTTGGTTCTGGAGGAAAAATGCCTTGACATTCTGGAATCAAAGTAAGAAGAATGTTGGATTCATCTACTAGAAGAATTTATGTAAAACAAGGTGATCCGGAAACACTCAGGAAACACACTGACTAGTTCCTGTGGATTTTCAAAAGCATACAATGCCCATTGTTTGAGGGAATAAATGAGCAAGTCCCATTTTGAGTCAGACAGGGAGTCTGGAAAAGCTCTAGCTTTTACATGGACAATTCTTTAGAGAATGCAGAAATTCAATTATTTTATCATCTCATGATTGACCTCCATAAAGTGAAGCCTCGTATCTAAGTATCGAGCTAGGAAAGCCAGGACTGTGTACCTAAAGAGTGATCAATAATGTCTTGTTGTGAAATAGAAGGTACTGTAAAAGCCTTTTCAATAATTGGCTGGTCTTTCACACTGTCAGTCAGTGTTCAACACAGACTACTCAACTCCTCCTACTCAACAGGAGTCCTAAGCTTTGTGTTGCATGAGGTTCTTCCAGAAACAAGCTGAAATACCTTCTCGGTGATGCTAGAACCTATTTGCATTGAATTCCTGGAATGAATCCTCCTGAGCAGCCTTGATTTGTTCCTTATTGGAAGCTTGTGGAGTTCTTAGTGAAGAGACAGATTGATCTGAACACGAAGAAGCTTCTTAGGCTTTCCACAGACGAAATTGATGCTGAAATCTGCGAGGATATGATGCAAGCAGCTTCACTGTTCTCTTACTGGGAGGAAATGCCAATTTACCAGCTCACTGAAGACCTCGGACGTGATTCCCACAAACCAAAGATGACAGCACAGCTGCTCGCACTTTAAGCTCAGGGTGGAAAGTGGAAATGAAGGAACACGTGGATCCATCTTAAACAACATGATGCCTTCTCTCTTCTCTCATCTTCAGTAGTTCAGAGTTATTCGGAGCTGTAGCAGATGATGGGTTCTACAGGGTTATGGGTTCTACAAGGGTAATTAAATCCTAAAGACCTTCTGTAACTTAACTAAATATAAATGCGATGTTCAAAGAAGTAGGACACTAAAAATGTGTGATTCTATATCCGGGTGTTCTGGGGAAATATTTACTTTAATATTAAACTGTATCAAATCACAAATATTATACTTTAAATCTTTACTGTACTGTTAAAGGCACTAAAACACTCACCTGAAGCAACACAGAACACTTGTCTCGCTATTCTTTCATTAATTCCATATTATTTAATAAAAGAAATAAAAAGGAGGGTTCAAACATGAGATAACATCATTAATGTAAACATAAACGCATAGAAAGTGGAGTTACCGTGGTCCTGGACACTAAGTGCTGTAGATTTTGTAAGTTTTACTAATTTATCTAAAACATGCCTAGAGGTTTTCATGAAGGAAATTTGACCCGTGTAGTGCCACTACTATCCGCAAAAGTATTGGCACTCCAAACTCATTTCAGTTTCTGCTTTCAAAGTTAAATAACAAAAGAAAACAAAAAAGGAAGGCACAAAGCTTCATGTGATCCCGTTTAGAGCTGTATAACAAATATGACGTGTTTATTACATACAGTTTACACCACAGCACTGTTGAATTCTGGACTCTGATTGGTCAGATAGTGTTCCGTTTTAAACCACTGCACTTGTTCGTTTCTATAGTAATCGCTGTGGTGTAAGAGGAATAAAACACTCGGGGATGTGCTGTTATAGGAAAATAATCAACCGTGAGTTGCTGGATGACGTAGATCTTGCTCAGTATTTGTTTCTCTCACTTCCACACGTCCTGTCTTCATTACTCGCTCCTCTGCTCCTCATAATCGCTCTCGCTGAATCGAGACAGACAGAACTGAGCTGGGAAATGGATTAGCGAACGAACTTCAGCTCTTCATCACACTCGTTTTTCACTCTGTCTCAATGTGTGTAATTTATGAAAAGTGTGATGTTTATCACTACACTGCTTTATTTACTACTGAGTGCACACTCCGGTTATTTATAGTGTTTTATCTGGGAGTACTGCACGTGTATCAGACATATTCCCATGAATATTCAGAGGTCCTTATTGTTTTCCTCGTTTAACACAAAAAAAACACTCGTTATCTCCGATTCATGGCACAAACTCAACTATAAATCCGGTTAACTTTTTTTCAATGATATGAACAGTGAAGGTGGCCTCAGCCAATAACACACAAACAAACAAACAAACAAACAAACCAAAGCATCTTCAAAAATTTTGTCTGAAATAATTCATTTAAAGATTCATTAAAGGGAATTAGAGATGATAAAATGGAAAAAGTTTTTACATGCTGAAGAATATAAAATTTAAAATATAAAAGATTTAAAAGGCTGAGAACACTTTTCAAACAAAGAATGAAAAAAACTGTAAATAAATAGAAGGTTTTAGAATTTTGAAATATTTAAAAGATATTAAATATCTTAAATATTTAATATGGAAGATTTTGCACTATTTCTAGGTCCTGATTTAAACGTAAGTAAATGTGTGATATGGACCATGTTGTTTACGGCTTTGTCCAAAAGGACAGATTTTCCTCATGTCTAATCTCTTCTATTGAAGCAGCATGGGCTCAGATGACGTTCTGATGGATTTGATCTAAAGTGCATCATCAGGTTTTACACAAACGTGTGGAGTCCATGTAGCTCGAGTGCTCACGGTCACTACTGCAAAAACGGGACAAACAAATACTAAGAAACTCTGAAATTCATGTAAATATCTCAAATATTCTGTTCTTTTGTTTGTCAATAATATAATTTCTAATGAAAATTGTTGTGTTAAATAAGCATTTTCACTAATGTGCTCAGAATTTTGGACCCCACTGTGTGTATAGTAAATAACGTGTGTATGGGGAATAACGTGTGTACGGTGAATAACGTGTGTATGGTGAGTAACGCGTGGTTTGGGACTCTTGGGACTGATGTCATTGAAATAAACCTGAGAGAGAATCTCTGTGATATTAAAACATCTCTTAATGCATTACACTTTGTTCTTGCTACACACACACACACACACACACACACACACACACACAGCAGCTGAGACATGATGCCAGGAGGATGGGACGGCAGCCAGAGAATGAATGTGTAAAACACAAACTCTCATCACTATATCACCATATTTACAAACCTCCGTTAATATTTCACCTTGTTAACAAAACCTCGTTAATATTTCATCGTCTAAATCTCTGCCAAAACCGCAGAAACACTGCAGCGCTGTCAGAGTCGTGCACTATACAGTCATTTCGTTTGAAATTGGTTTGTGATGCGGCCGCTTAATGTTGAATTATGTGATAGTGCTAAACGCCAGACAGTTTTGTGTTATCTTGTGCGAGTTCAATTTCACACACAATTAATGATATCTGCAAAAAACTGGATTGGAAACAGTACGAAGAACATCACTTGTAGTGGAAGGTCACTGATTAGGCAGAACACCACTGCAGGGCTGTTTATTCCAGCAGACCAAAAGAGCAAAACAGATAAAAAAAATAATTGACTTACTGAAGGAAAAACAGCGCTGACTGGTCTAACATTTACTCACTGAGCTAGTTAGAGTTAGCAGCAGAGGTAAATAATGCTAGCACGTCTGACTAGCAGGTTTCCTGTCTGCTTTATTAAACAGTTTATTTCATTTGTCCTATTTCCAACTTTCAGAACTGACTGTTCACTAATAAATATACCCCCCCCCCCCCCCAACACACACACACACCTATCAGTGGATTTTAATCTGATCAATGTAAAAAATAATAATAATAAATAATAATATATAAACATGCAGTATATTGGGTGCAGGTTCATTAATGTAGTCAGTCATATAAGTAGTCTTCTATAGGCGTTTAAATTGTTCTTCTACTAAATCTCATTAATAATTAGCCATAATAATTTTTTCTGCTCCAGCTGTTAACTGTTTCACCCACAAATGTAAATTATTAATTAATTGTGTAATTAACAAGTTGGGGTAATTAAGCTGTGAAAATCAGTTTAAACTTTCGTACCTCTACATTCGTGATCCTGATTTCATTTTCACTTCCTGTCTTCTCTCTCTGTCCTTATTATCACTTGAGCCAAATTATAGGAGCTTGCATCTGACTGTGAGAACTTACAGTTTTATAATGAGCTTACCCATCAGAGTTCACACACAAGGTGTCACTTCAATTATATTACAATCCATAAGAAGTGAAGGAAAATCTCTAGAGGAGATCACCAAGAGCAGGAAAGAGCAACAGGTCCTTAGTGATTAAAAGTGCTGGACCTGAGCATGAAGGACAGGAGGAACGTAGAACATTTTTGGGTCTGGTTCCTCTCAAGGTTTCTTCCTCATTTCCACCGTTAGAATTACAGCAGTTTTGTCAGCTCTAACAGTCACAGGTTTATCTCCACTGATACAGAACCTGAGATGCTTCTTTATTAATAATATATTAAGTTTATTATATATTATATTCCTTCAGATGTTATGCCTTAATACATCAGAGTAAGCTTTTAGATGTTTTGCTGGACTCATTTGAAACAGCATTTCCCCTGCAAAGCTGGAGTCCTGATTTTTATGCAAACACAGGCTTTATTTGCAATTAACTAAAATCTGTGACCCTAGACCAGTTTGGAATCTCACACACAATAAAGACAGTGGCACATCACTGCAGCAGGAGTGTGACGGTGACTTGAATTTATAGTCCTTCTAATGAGCGTCCCACATGAGTAACAGCTGAAACTATTAGGAATGGATCTGGAGCATGGTAATGTCTGGACTGGCTCAGAGTGGATCTGTGTATAACACCACTTTTTAAGGTGTTTATTTTTTTGTTTTGTTTTTTATTGTAGACTGTGAAGTATTTAATTCATATAATGAGATTTATGTCTGCCGGTCTTTGTCATAATTGAACTTTAAAAGCCTCAATTTTATTTTTTTGTTTATTTATTGTTTACATTCTGGGATGTGCTCTTCTCAAATCAGCCCCATATTAGATCTGATTACCATGGGGTCAGAACATCAGTACTTTATTTATCATGTATGGAAGGAGTCTCCAGTGTCAGTGCTGTGTAACAGTCAGAGGTAAAGTTGAAACTTTCCCACATCTTCAGCACAGAGTAGTTTACACTTCTTTACGGTTTCTCACTAACACCACACACTGAGATTAATTCCTCTTATTAACTTCAAGAAAGAGAAAAAAAGGCTGGTGAGGGAACGATTAGCTTCCCAGAAGTGTGGAGCTTTATTAGAACAGCAAAGTTGGAATAAATCATATGTGAATGATGGTCAGGTGTTTACAAATCTTTGGCCCTCTAGTGTAGTGTAAGTTAAGAAAGTTATTCAATAGGAAATGTGGTATATATACATATATCATGATTGTTGGGTGTTTCTTGAATTTTTGATTTGCCATTAGTTCTCATTATACGGGAAGTTACCAGAAAGTAGATGTAGCTGAGATGAATACTCAGGAGATGGGTGCTGCTGCTGACAAGGTACAATGGTGAATTACATAATTCCCATTAAATAAAAATGAACAGATATATGTGTTTAAAATGCGTCTGAAATGAACAATCACCCAAAATAACCTTACACACATACCACAGGCTGAATGTTTACACCGTTCTCACAAGTCAGAGAGCATCAGATACAGGTTAAATGTAGTGGGATCTGGAAAGAACAAGGAAGGGAAATAATTTATGATCTGCTGTTATTTCACCTCTTTGCTCTTTCCAGGTTCCACAACATTTAACCTCAGAACACTGAAGCAACAGTGATATTGATTACCCTGATCAGGTGTGTTGGGAGCTGACCGGCCCTCGAGTACTCAGGAAAAACTCCAAACATCCAGCCTGTGCTTGTGTGTAAGGTTACTTCGGGTCATTGTTGATGCTCAGAGTGAGGATTTATTACTGAAGTTCTACACACATTAAGCGTGATTCAAACGTTACAGTACACGCTACACATACGTTTATTGTGTGATTTCGACTCAGGTGAGGAGCAGTGTTTAGTCCAGCACCACTGTCTGACACGCTGAAATGAATGTTTTGGCTGCAGTTGTACTCAAAAACACTGTGGGATTTCATTTGAGAACAATATTAAATACATAAATATAACCCTATTGAGTATTTAATAACATTGTCCCTTTAAAGTCCACAAAAAGGGGATTTTTTCACACAGAGAACATGCACTGAATTAAAATGAAACTTGGCAGCTTTGCATAACCTGACTCTGAATCTGAGGAACGTTATAAATACACAGATCAATTCTGAGTCTGAATACGTTTCCAAATATCCTATAGAATTATTATAGAAGTCATATAAGAAGCTGGGTATTTTTATAGAACACTGCAGAGAGTGTGGAGTTAAAAATCATCACAATGTTGTAAACACTAGGAAAGGGTCTAACAAAGACAGTCAGGCTCTAAATTATTAAAGGTTTGAGTGTAAAAACATATGCAGAGTTAATGCACAGTGTGATTTACATAAATCTGTTCCTTTCCAGAGTGATAAATGAGGCTCGATGTTAGCGGAACAGGAGCTGTGTGACTGAGAAGCAGCCAGTCTGGATGCAGCCAGTCAGTATGAGATCATTTATCAGAGATCAGAAACAGGATTTGATTATTTTTAATTGCCATAAATGTGGAGAATCACTCCTTGACTCAGTGCACTTTGTAATGAGGTGGGTGGTTGTGTATGAGATCATATCTGAGCAGGTCTTTATAAAGTCGAGCTGGTTTGGAGATAAGGACAGCGGTGGAATGAGTATCAGAGGAAACGGATCAGGAGAACAATATGAGTTCTGGAGTAAGCATGTTCAACACAGTGGAGTGTGATATTGTTTACAAGCTACAGCCGAAATAAACAAAGTTCAGGTTAATAAATGTTATGCTGATATTTACACTGGGAAAGGAACTCGTATTCAGACTCGAGTTTTTCTTGAGTAGAAGTGTCAAACCCAGTTTGAGAGATAATCTGAATGAGCATTCATAATTATATCCATTAAAAAAAATCGCTCCTCAAGAAGTCCTCGGATGATGATGAATGCGTTTCGACAAGCAGAGAGGGACTCGTTAGAAGTAAAGACTCAAACAAGACTTACCTCGGGACTGAGAGTCAGCATTATAAAGAGAGAGAAAGCAAAAGTGTCCGCTTGGACACTTTATTAATTGAAAGACATTAAGTTGCTCTGCCGTGACGGTCACTGAACCATCAATAAAAAAGGAAAATGCTATCAATAAAATGGCTTTGTGGTCCCCAGACTGATGTTCTTGCTGTTTCAGATGGATTGTGTAGAACAATCAGAACACAATATTTCTTCAGACAATATCGGTGGAAGCCAGGACCAAGCACCGATCCTTGAGGAACACCTTAAGTGAAAGGCGCAGAGCAGGATTTATTTTTCTTAACAGATATAAAGTGGAAACCAATGGGGAAATATGAAGTACATGAAGTGAGAACAGTGGCAGAAGTGGCCGTGTAAAAGAGAGAATGAACGAGGATGCCACGGTTAACGGCTGCACTGCAGTTTAAACTCAATACAAGTGCCACTGAGCAGTAGATTGCTGATAACAAAATAGGCATCTCATTGTGTATATTTACATGATGTACATACAGACACACATCGCATGGATGTTGGGTTTGACATATGAGGACTCATCAAGTCCAAGTGGTGCATGGCACCTAGATCAGCAGTGCCTGGAAACTCATCAGCTCTCTCTCCATAGGGAAACAACGACTTCGCCCGTGCAAAGTGGTTCTACAACTGATCATCTGTACGTGGACATAGGAATGATAAAATGACATGGATGAGGCATTTTCTCATATTTTGCAAGATAAAATATCAGAAAACAAAACAACACAAATAGGCATTTTCCATCTGCATTACAACATTATACATACATATTATTTATTTATTATTTATTCATACATTTTATATATATATATATATATATATATATATATATATATATATATATATATATATATATATATATATATGTATGTATGTATGTGTGATGTGTGTGTGTGTGTGTGTGTATATATATATATATAAATATATATATATATATATATATATATATATATATATATATAAACATACATAATCAGCGTTGTAATGGCTGACAGCTGAGGGCAATTCAGACACACGTGAAACAACAACCATTGTGCACCTGCTCGTGCACGCGCACTCACATGCTCCACAGCACGCTGCTTAAAGGGGAACTCATGACAGAACCCCCCCAAAGGCACTCCTCCTGGAGTGCCATGAAACATCCATCTCCATTGGCAGCCCTGGCCCCCTGAGCAGAATGTCCCAAGCAGAACCAGGAGACCGCACGGAGTTCTTGGCAAAACAAAAAAGCAGAGCGATGTTCATGGTAGAACAGGAAAGCAGAGCTACGTCCTCGGCGGAGCAGGAAGGCAGAGCGACGTCCTCGGAGGAGCAGGAAAGCAGAGCGACGTCCTCGGTGGAGCAGGAAATCATAGTGACGCCCTCAGCTGAACAGGAAAGCAGAGCGAAGTTCTCAGCAGAACAGGAAAGCTGAATGGCATCCTCGGTGGAGCAGGAAAGCATAGTGACATCCTTGGCTGAACAGGAAAGCAGAGCGACATTCTCAGCAGAGCAGAAAAGCGGAGCGATGTCCACGGCAGAACAGGAAAGCAGAGCGACTTCCTCGACGGAGCAGGAAGGCAGAGTGACGTCCTCGGCAGAGCAGGAAGGCAGAGCGACGTCCTCAGCAGAGCAGGGAAATAGAGCGACGTACTCAGCAGTGCAGGAAAGCAGAGAGATGTCCTCGGCTGAACAGGAAAGCAGAGCGACATACTCAGCAGAGCCTGCAGGCTGAACTTTGTAGGCTGTGTCAGCGGATTCGGGCGTGAGCATAACTTGCTTGGAAAGGTTAGCAAATGTAGCCAGGAGTAGAGCTTGGTTGTCTGTTTCAGCAAACTTGGGCATGAGCATAACTTGGTTGTCCCTGTCGGCAGACTCGGGCGTGAGCAGAACCTGGTCGGCCGTGTCGGTAGACTTGGGCTTGAACAGAACTTGGTCGGCCATGTCAGTGGACTTGGGCTTGAGCAGGGCTTGGTCGGCTGTGTCAGTAGACTTGGACGTGAGCAGGGCTTGGTCGGTCGTGTCAGCTGACTTGGATGTGAGCAGGACTTGGCTGTATGTGTTAGTAGACTCGGGCTTGAGCAGAACGTGGTCGGCCGTGTCAGTAAACTTGGACATGAGCAGGGCTTGGTCGGCCGTGTCGGCAGACGGGCTTGAGCAGAACTTGGTCGGTCATGTCGTCTGACTCGGACGTGAGCAGGGCTTGGTTGTCCGTGTTAATAGACACTTGGGACAGTAACTGGGCTTTACAGTGGATCTGTGGAGCTGAGACCCCCTCCTGAACCTCAGGCTGGAGCTCTGGTGCTGGAGCCTCCCTGTTGACCTCTAGCTGGAGCTCGGCAGGTGAGCCTACCTCGTGCGTCTCAGGTTCGAGCTCTGAGGTAGCCAGGTTAACCTCCGGCTGGGGCTCTGATGCGGGGGCCTCCCTGTTGACCTCTAGCTGCAGCTCGGCAGGTGAGCCCACCTCATGGGTCTCAGGTTCAAGCTCTGAGGTCGCCAGGTTAACCTCCGGCTGGGGCTCTGATGCTGGGGCCTCCCTGTTGACCTCTAGCTGGAGCTCGGCAGGTGAGCCCACCTCGTGGGTCTCAGGCTCGAGCTCTGAGGTCGCCAGGTTAACCTCCGGCTGGGGCTCTGCATGAGTTTGCCTGTAGTAGTGGGTAAACGGAAGGGCAGGTTTGCCTGCCAGACTTACCCCCCCCCAAAAGTTGTTCTAGCTCGACCCTCGCCTCCGGACTCCCGAACCACATCATGAACTCCACCACAAACTCTTCTACACTGTCCAGGTTCCTACAGTGCTTATCCAGTAGGAGCTGCAACCACTGATGGGCCAAAGAACCAGGACCACATGAATCGGTGCCATTGCTTCTCCTCTGGCTTCGGGTCAAACAGGCTGGAAAAATAGAACTGACAATCTACTAGAAAATATTCCGGGGATCCGAAAAATCCGTCAAATGTATCAGGAAGCTCCATAAATGTCCCTTGTGGGAATTGGATTGAGTTCATAGTGGGGACGGTTGGCATCGACTACCGGGTTCTGCGTTTTCTCCGTTCTCCTGCTGCATCCATGTTTTAGGCAGAATATTCTGTTACGTATCGTGACGCAACAGAGATAAGGACGAATGCAGTCACAGTTTAACAGTTTTATTTAAGACACACAGGCAGGTAAATCCAAAACATAATCCAATAACATAATCCAGAAACATGCAAAAGGTCCGACGATCGGCAAACAGGCATACACGGGACAAAGCAGGAATCAAGGTCGCGGTCACCGGATACAGGGTCGAGATACCAAACAAAAAACATGAACAATAGCATGGGACTGGGAGCGGAGAAACCAGTGTGACTTAAACAAACGAATCTAAACATGACATTGACTATGACTATGACTATGGAACAGACTCTAAACTAATCTACTCTAATATATCTTATCTAAGTTACTTATGTAATATTCCGCGCTGTGTGCTGGGAGGCGCGTGGTATATATACAGACATAATCAGCGTTGTAATGGCTGACGGCTGAGGGCAATTCAGAGACACATGAAACAACAACCAATAGAACAGGGAGGAGACATAATAGCAACATAACAAATGCATGTGTCGAAATGTCACTATTGTCAACAAGGGAAAAGCGTGCACGCGCGCTCACATGCTCCACAGCGCGCTGCTTAAAGGGGAACTCGTGACAGACTGTAATTGTCTGTACTTTTAGACTACAGTGTGTGACTGTGATATTAACAACAATATCATTAAAATGACAAAGAAATCCAAATTCTCATTTTTAACACATACAGTTCCTACTACTGGAACGGCAAGGCCAGTTCATTTGCTTTTGCCGTAGACTGAATACATTTGGGTTTCAGCTTTTGTTTGAACCCACCCAATTTGTAGGTGAGCAAAAATATTAGAACATGTGACTGACATGTATTTTGTGTTGCTAAGGTGTGTTCTG
This sequence comes from Ictalurus punctatus, assembly GCF_001660625.3. NCBI lineage: Eukaryota > Metazoa > Chordata > Actinopteri > Siluriformes > Ictaluridae > Ictalurus > Ictalurus punctatus. Next base: position 33,670,577 of record NC_030421.2, read on the forward strand.
TTAGATTTACTTTATATAATTAACAGCTTTGTACATCTACACTTGGTTTGAACCCTAGGTTTCGCATGTGAAGACTGCATTTGTTGTTAAAAGGGATAAACCACCATGAAGATCAGAGAGATGTCTATGGGAGAAAAGTGAGAGATTTTGAAACTGGGAGAAGAGGGAAAATCAATCAGAGGCAGTGCACAGACATTGGGTATAGCCAATACAACAATCTGGAATTTCATGAAAAAGAAAGAAACCACTGGTGTACTGAGCAACAGACACCGAATGGGTCGGCCAAGGAAAACAACGGCAGCAGCTGATGACGGAAACATTGTGAGAGCTGTGAAGAAAAACCAAAAAAACAGTCTGTGACATCACCAACCTCCACAGGGCAGGGTGAAGGTCTCACAATCCACCGTTTGAAGAAGACTTTGAGAGCAGAAATATAAAGACTGTAAAATAAAGATGCAGACCATTCATCAGCAGTAAGAATCAGAAATCCAGATCTTCATAGATGTAACTCGACTCAACACAGGACTTCATCAGGGGAAAAGTGGAAGGTTTTAGACTGGACAAGTCAATCACCAGACCTTCACCCAACTGATCAGCACCTCACGTCCTGAAGAGGAGACTGAAGGGAGAAACCCCCCGAAACAAACAACTACTGAAAGAAGCTGCAGCAGAAACCTGGAGAAGCTTCACAGAAGAAGAAACCAGGAGTTGGATGCAGTTATTGCGAGTAAGGGAAATGTAGCCAAATATTATGTGTTATTTACTTCAAGACTTATATGTTCTTATACTTTTGCTTGCCTAAACATTGGGTGGTCTGATACAAAAGGTGCCATGTTCTACAGTAAGTTGTTTAACACGTCTAGATGTAAATATGTGGAAATGAAAGCTGAATTTTGATCCAGCTTTTCATCTCAATAGAACTGGGCTTGCTGTTCCAATACTTTTGGACCCTGGCAACACACAGTATTTTAAATGAGATTTTCTCAATTCTAAGCAAATTAGGTATGACACAGTAAAGAAGCGACACATAAACGTGTATGATTCCTCTGAGCATTCCTTGTGTGTGGTCCAACATTTCTTCAGTTCCCTGATCACAAATTTAGTTCCTTTCCCCTTTACTGTTGGACATAAAAATGGAAGAAAGGTTTATTAGGAAGTAGCAGAGATCATTGCTGCCTTGGATGAGTGTGTGTTGCTAGTACAGTTAGCTCACTTTGCTAATAATAATCCTGGAACAACTTTCCAACCAGCATTGCTTAATATCGTAATTATTTTGAGGCTTAACAGCTTTTCAGTTCATTGTTTTTAAGGAGCGTTGCTTTTACACAGTATTGCAACACGCATGGGTTCACAATATAACCTCTTGTTTTCTAATACGGTGCTATAGAGACCCTGAGACATGGTGGCTAAGGGACTGCAATGTGTTGACAATGGTGTGTGTGTGTGTGTGTGTGTGTGTGTGTGTGTGTGTGTGTGTGTGTGTATGTGTGCGCGACACATTCATTTTCCAGCACATCAAATACGGAAATGAGGCCAAAAGGTCTAACACACACACACACACACACACACACACACACACACACACACACACACACACACACACACACACACACACACAAGCAATACCAGTCAAGCTTTGAGAAGCTCTTCAAATGAAGTGCCACCTGTGATTCAGTCATCCACAAATCTCTCTCTCTCTCTCTCTCTCTCTCTCTCTCTCTCTCTCTCTCTCTCTCTCTCTCTCACACACACACACACACACACACACACACTTTTTTAAAGAACTTTCACTGCTTTAAAGAGAAAACACTTTACATATAGTAGGGATAGAATATCGATACATTTCATAGGGTCATTATTACACACTCTGTGTAATGCACTTCTACAAGGGTTCAGCTAATGGATATAAGGATAATCTTCCATAAGTGAATGTCAGAAGGAATTGTTCCCATAGTTACTCAGATTATCTATTAAAGGAAAATAAATTTGAAATAAAATCCAGAGGGAATACCGTCGTGACCAGAGCTATGTAATTGAGTGCAGGATGTGCATCACTATCAAACCCCGTCCAGAGGCGCATGGACACCGTGGAGGCCGGAGTTGAACACGGGAGAAAATCCTCCCAGACTGTAGACATCGAATCCGCGGAAGGAGCTCACTGAGCTGTAATGAAGGTGATGTTGATGGACACATGCTTCTACGCTGCACTCCTGGTTTCAGAATCAGCGATTTCAGCTGAGATCACCGATAGCTCTTACACACGAGTGCATTTAACAATGGGAATGCCCTTAAATACTGTATCATGATGCGTAGATTTAGTGTTATTGCACTGATCTGTTTATTTTAGTCACAAACAGCCAGAAAATAGAGAAATACTTTTTGTGTCACTTATGGAAAAGTTTGACTGGTGAAAGTTAATATTCTTGCAAACCTTAGCTACTACACTGTTTTTGTGATGCAGCTTCCTAACACTGTATGTGCACTACATAGGAAATGTAAAAATGGTGATAGCTCACTATAAATTGTTCCTTAATCCTACAATTTTATGACTTTTATGCAGTCAGTATTTTGCTTCCTATGGCTATTTTACCCTCGAAAATGTAGAAAATGCCTCATGCTTTGTGTCCACATCTATTATTTATGTGTTTTATCTGTCTTTCTTTGACGCCTGCTGACTGCGTGTGTGTTTGAGATATTGAATATGTCCATGTGTTAAACAGAGATAGTGAGAGAACGGTCATGTCCTAGATGTGAAAGCTTCGAAAGCTTCATTCCTCATCGCTTCCTTTCTGTTTCAGAGCTGGGTTTCAGATAAGAGAGAAATGCAGATTTCAGGAAGATGAAACACCCTGGAATCGGAAGAATGGAGTCATATTAATGCTGTTTGTAAATTATTGTTGTTTTTTCCAAGCTAAATAAATAAATAAATATACAGAGAGTTATAAATCATCTAACAGGAAATATTTGCCCCCACTGTAGAGAAACTCTGCCCACTTTTACAGTTCGTGTTATTGGGAAACAGACACAGGAAGTTGAGGAAGTTTTTTTTATTCCTCTAAGATCTAAAAACACTCAGCTAGTTTAACCGGAGAGGTCGTGGTTTATAATGAAGTCTTTTAAGATGAAAAATGTTATTGTTTATATTAAAACTTCCTGCAATCGAGAAGGTTTTCAAAAACTTTTCAAAGAAATAGCTGAACTTCCCAGGGTGCCATTACTTTAACACCATTTCATCAAGACTAGTAATTGTGTAGATTTGAGTTAAGTGGACATCACTAGGGCTTCTTCAGTCAAACTGCCTTGCTGTTGGGGCTTTTAGTCCCGTTAGTATGCTCATAAATCTTCATTAATTAAGTGGATAAGTGACACAGGGAGCGAGTGGCCATATGAAGTGCACTCTGCTGCAGGCTGTTTGGACAAAACCTCCAAAAATAAAATGCCATTATGTCCCCAGACCCGGGTTCGGTGGCGCTTTCCGGTGTCGTTAGGTCAGTGTGATCCTAATGAATCCTGATTATGAGCATTGATCCAGAGAAAGACTGCTGTAGGGAGCAAGTGGCTGAGGCAAGTGTGCACTTTGCTGAGGGTCATTCACCCAAAATGTCCTAAACTCCCTAAATGAGCTGTTTTACTAAAAGCCTGCTGGAGTTTTCAAGCTTACTCACATGGAAATGCTAATGCTAATGAAGTAAAGTGGAACAGGAGACCACGCCTCATGAGGAAAGGAGAAAATAATGCAAAGAGAAATTATTTATTTAGTTACCGTTGTTTTGTAGGTTTTTCAGTGACCCTTTTAGAACACGGTTTAAAAATGAGGCTTGAAAATAAAAATAAAATGTACCTATCTGTTATTAATAATTTATTTACTACTGGTAAACACCCCCCCCCCCCCTTGTTTGTTTGTTTATGCATTTTATGTATCTTTACTGTTTGTCCCCATGGACCCATATAGTAGCAGGTTTTTAAAAATACCATATAAATAAAATTTAAACACACTGAAGAATTCAGGAACTTATTTATATCTAGTAATGCATTTATTTGCTTTTTTTAATTCATGTATTTATTTCCAGTGACCTTATTTAAAATAGGGCTTAAAAATATAATTAAAATTACATATTTTTATTCTTTAATCATAATTTATTGTTTGTTTGTTTGTTTGTATATGTACCTTTTTAGTTTCTCTTTTTTTTCAAATGATCTATGACGTAGAACCAGCTTTAAAAATGAGGCTCTACAATAAACCATTGGTTTATTTATTTATTTGTTTGTTTAACTGTTTGTTTGAGACATCACAGTTGAGTACAAATAAAGCGTACACGAGAATTAGGACACTGTGACTTTAATTAATTATCTCGTTACCATGGTAATTTAAATTATGTGCGTTCTTGTTGTTGTCTTGTCTCCGTGTATCTGTTCCTTCCAAACATGTTATCTCAGTTAACTCAATCTAGCTATTCAAGTCTCACATGTGATCTAAAAAATACAATTAAAATTAAACATTAAACAAACAAACAACTAGCTAAATAAATCATAGATAATAGATAGATATCATAGATTTGTTAATGGGATATGAACACAATAATGTTTTATATGAAGTAGTGATATCACTGAAATCTCTCTGCTTCCTGTTTATTATTTTTTTTATGAAATCAATTCAAGCGTCTCTCTCTTTACCTCTCTCTCTCTCTCTCTCTCTCTCTCTCTCTCTCTCTCTCTCTCATCTTAAGCAGAAAAAAACACAATAAAAAATGTTCTGTTGTTTCCACAAGAGAGTTCATAACAATGTTCTCCTTATTGACGTGAATTAAAATGAATTTAGTGTAGGATAGAGTCGCTGTCTCGGGAACTCGGGGTCAAATCCAATCCGATTTCAGTCCGATTCTGTGCTGGTCTTCTGAGCAGACGGTCTCTAATGTGTTTGATCTTTAATGGAGAACACGGCCATCAAACGAGCGCTGGGTTTAAAGAAACAGTGTTAAAGCCCTTTCCATTAATAACCGAGAGAGAACGGAGCGATTTACGATGGAGTCTAAACGCAGCTTCAATAATTTATTACACTGAAAGTAAATTATTATCAGCACACAGGAAAGAAACCATCAGCAGTAACAGCTGCGCAGGAGAAAAAATCCTTTATCCTCCTTCTTACACATAGAAAGATGTGGAGAGTGGCATAAAGAATCAAATTATTATCACCAAAATTTAAATGAATAAATATATGAATGGGGATGTGAAACTCTTTATGTGCACAGCTCATCGAGACACGTTCCAGACAACTCAAACCTGTAACTGCTGCAAAAGGACATTTCACACCTAGGGAGTGAAAACTTTTAGATTTATTTTTTACATTTTCAAATAATTCTGAGGACATATAAATAGTTCATTTAAATTTAAATTCTGTAAAGAGTCACTGGTAAGGAGCAGAAAACGCCTCCTTATGATATTCTTAAATCTGATGGTGCAACACAGAGAGTGCAACACACTCGTTCCTGAACAAGTTTTGCGGTATGTGAGGGAGCGTTATCCTGCTGAAAGAGACCACTGATATTAGGGAACACCGTTACCATGAAGAGGTGTACTTGGTCTGGAACAATGTTTAGGTAGGTGGTATGTGCCAAAGTAACATCCATGTGAATACCAGGACCCGAGGTTTCCCAGCAGAACATTGCGCAGAACATCACATTTCCTCCACCGGCTCGCCTTCTTCCCATAATGCATCCTAGTGCACATGATATAGAAGAAAACGTGATTCATCAGACCAGGCCACCTTCGTCCATTGCTCCATGGTCCAGTTCTGATCCCCATTGTAGGAGATTTCAGAGGTGTACAGGGGGTCAGCATGGGTGCTCTGACCACTCTGCAGATATGCAGCTCCATACGCAGCAAGCTGTGATGCTCTGTGTGTTCTGACTCCTTTCTATCAGAACCAGGATGAACAACTTCAGCAGGTTGTGCTGCAGTAGATCTTCTGTGGGATCGGACCAGACGGACTAGCCTTTGCTCCCTACATGAATCTCTGAGCCTTGGGAGTCCATGACCCTGTCACCGGTTCACCGGTTCTCCTTCCTTGGAGCACTTTTGGTAGGTACTAACCCCTGCATAGCGGGAACACCCCACAACACACAGATCATATATATATATATACTCCAAAATACGGCAAGTCTCTTTTCCCCCAGTATAAATGGAATCTGAAACGATTCACATTTGTGTAAGTGTTTTGAATTATTTTACGATTAAGCTCCGCCCCTTGCAACCATCACACATTAGTAATGTTTCCGTAATCTCGTCTCAAAGATGCGCTGACGAGGCGTTGTTTTTCACTTAACACAGATCCATTTTATTCAAATCTAAGACTCACAAGAAACTCTTATTTTGCTGTCACTCATGGCTCCGCCCAGTCTATCAGCTTGCCCCACCCCAAATCTTTTCGACCCCTCCTCTTCAGCTTATCCTCATCACTCTCTCTTCTAAAACGACAGTCATGAAAATCACACATGATAAACACTCTGGACTTTGTTTGGAGTGTAAACTTTTTAATTTGCATATGATAACGACACTCAGATCATAACTATGTGTGTGTGTGTCAGAAGTAGGTGATCTGTCCACCCACATTCATTACAGCTCATGTTCTCTTACACACGTATCGCTTAATTAAAATGGCAGATTAGTTTAAAATAAACTCTGTCGTCATGGCAACTGGAAGATTGTACAGCAGCTGTACTGTTTAACAATACAAAAAAAAATACATGTAAAAAATATTTAAAAACACGCAGTGAAGGAGAGTGAACACTCTGGACTTGAGTGCCGGCTGATGCATATTTATTACAGAAGCAGTGACCTGCACCGCCTGTATGAACAACGTCTGCATTTATAAGAACATGCAAACTACAAATGCATAACACGACTCGTTTCCTGCTTTAGATTTGAGTCCGAATCTCACTTTCACACTTCGTATATCCTCCACTTTTAAAAGATGTTGGTTTGTGTTGAACTTTACTGCCACAAAGTCGGAAATTCATGATACACACCATGGATAGTTTTTTTCATTCAGTGTTACAGATATTAACATTTATTACATTTCTAAAATTCTTGGTCATTTGATCCCTAAACTCTTAACATGAACAGATCTTATTCACTGGATTAAAAAAACGAATGTAGCCACTGATGTGGTGAAGTTTTCTGTAAGGAGACGTTTATGTAACGTGTACGGAAGCAGTCTCCAGTGTCAGCGCTGTGTAACAGTCAGAGGTGAAGCTGTAACTTTAAGTTTCCCACATCTTCATCACAGAGGAGTTTACACTTCTCTACTGTTTCTCACTAACACACACACTGAGATTAATTTTTGTCTTATTAACTGCAAGAGAGAGAATAGAGAGAGAGGGTGAAGAGAGAGAATAGAGAGAGAGAGAATAGAGAGAGAGAGAGAATAGAGAGGGAGAGAATAGAGAGGGAGAGAATAGAGAGGGAGAGAATATAGAGAGAGAGAATAGAGAGAGAGAGAATATATAGAGAGAGAATATAGAGAGAGAGTGAAGAAAGGCTGGAAAGTATAATGAGATGTTCTTTAACAAATAAAAAATGGTAATAGTTGTCAAATTGCTGTGGTATAAGAGCAATAAAACACTTGGACACATGCAGTTTGTAAAGTATTCGTGTGTATTCATGTTCGCTGTAGCCAGCTGTGAACGCACAGTTATGCGCAAAGAGAATAAAGAGACAAATTCAAGACGGCAATTATACAACGTCAGTGAGAGAGCAAGAAGTGCTTGAGCTAAAGTTGACAAAAAAAAGTCCTAGAAGAAAGAAAGATGTCTGACAGCTGTGAATTTCTCTCAGGTTTGCCCTCCAGCTGTGAAGCGGGATGAGACGTGATAATTATAACCTGTAATCAGCCGAGGTTGGAGAAGGAACAGTGTGCGTTCCAGAAATCTCCAGCAATCAGTTTAATAACGCATGCTTAATTAACAAGCTTTTTTCTGACAGTGACTTCCCCAAAGATTCTGATTAAAATCCAAAGCTAAATATTTCCTAAAGCAAATCACCGGTAATAATGAGGGCGTAGTGATCATATTACATTCAAATCATACTCTAGAACTTAAATGCTTTTTATTTCCAAATATTTCTAAGAGTGCTAGCTAAGCCAAGTTTTTCAACTTCTGCTGTGTCAGTCATACAGAATGACCTGAACAGCTTCTTCACAAGCGTGTATGCATGAATATAAATACCCTACACCCAATAGGGTGTACTTAAATGTACTTAAAATTTCCCTATCTGAAATTCAGAACTGCTCGCACAAGGCTGTATACAGAGGATAAATGCACACATCATTATTCAGGTCTTTCACTACAGAATTAAGCGCTATTCAGAAGTAACGTGGAAGTTACACAAGGTGGGGGCGGAGTTAGTCTAAAACAGAGGCGTGTCTGGTTCTGCCTTTACTACGACCTAATCTGAACTTAAGGGCATTTTTCTTACATGATGTCGTGAAAATGATAAATGAGGTTAAAGTTTATCTGTAAGCATGAGTACTGGGTCAGATTCTCCTTCACACCCTGAACACATTTTCTTTATAGGACAGAGCATCGTATTAACACAAACACTGCCTTTATTTTATTGATTAAGCTCAAAATAGTGAATTAGAAGCATGATAAAGCCATGTAGTATTGAACCAGATGGACATGCAGCTTTAATCTATGAGAATGTGCATAAGTGACACCATACTGTGTAAGTATAGTTAAAACCTGTGTGGCTTCCTGTGCTCTGTATCTGTCTGCTAAATCTTGTGACTATGAGCCAACAACAATCATGTAAAATGGCTCAAATTTAATTGGTCAGAGACCTAAGGAATGTTTTTTGGTTTTTTTTGTTTTTTTTAGAGTAAGCTTGGGGGATTTTATTCAGGGTAAGTGTTATTCACAAGTAATGTGTGGATAATTCTATGTGGAATACATGATTTGCAATATTAATTATAAGAAACACAGTGAAAACACAGGCTCTCAGCTTCAAGTACTAATCCAGTTAATTTATTGGGTAATATTTACAGGGCTGTGAGTCTCCCTGTAGGAGTAATGAAGGAAGGCACTCGGCTCTCACTGAGAGTATTATCCTGACTGTCTTTCAGGGAGTATTCAAAGTGTTCATGAGTCTGAGGATGTAATTATCTGATAACGCTGTCATCTCCTCACTGTTACTGAAGTGTTATTAGAATATAAACTTTATAGTGTATTATGTGAAAGATTCAGCTTTACACATTCCTGTGCGTCATCAGCAGTGCACACTAATACCATGTTTAGAAATCATTTTACACAGAGAGAGAATTATAAAGGAGAATGATATGATCAATAGCTGCACTAAGAAGGAGACACAACCCTGATCTGAGGTCAGTAGTAGGTCATTTACCACTTTAACCAGCGCTGGCTCTGTGCTATGATGAGGCCTAATTCGTGGCCGATGCATACATGCATTATGATGAGCATAGCTGCTGTACTACAACGTTTTCTAGGATCTTGGAGATAAAGGGGATGTTGGATATCGGCCTATAATTGGACAGCTGACAGGGGTTGAGGTCAGGTTTTTTAATCAGGGGTTTGATAACCCAGTTTAAAGGATTTAGATACATAGCCAGTGCTAATGCCGACACCAGTGAGAAACTCCCAGCAAACAATTCAAGATCTGAGTATCTGGGCTTCTACTTGGGCCATGGGCAGGTGCATCCCAAAGTAATAAGACAGCAGTGATTGAGACCTGCCTGAGACCCAAGACCAAAAAGGGGGTGAGCTTAAACATTGAACTTGAACAGGGTGAAAGCCACAAGTTGGTGATGGAGCTCTGCTGAAATTCCTCTTACCTCCTGAGTCTTTCTTCACACCCATACACACCGGATACTGCACAAATTTTTCCAACAGTGCTTCCAAAAGTTCTCATTTCAGAGCCCATCAAAATGTCTGAAGGTGACCCGAAGCTGTTCAGATGGGAAACTAGAGTTTGAGGAATAATAACACCTCAATAAAACCTGGGTCCTGGGTCCTGTTTATGCTCTAAACCGTTCACGTCAGTCACCGCACCTCCTGTAGGGGGCGATAGAGTAGAAAGACGATAGATAATTCTTCTGTTTATCATTTCTGTTTTTCTGAGTACGTTAGGAGTGATGGGGCAGATGGTTTGGGATGAGTTTTCCCATCAGAGAAAAAACAACAAAGCACACACACACACACACACACACACACACACACACACACACACACCTTATCACGATGTTGTGATATGTTGGTGTAAAATCTGAGCCTGAGGCGTTATCTCTGATCCTGTTCTTCCCTCAAGCGTGATATCTGTACAGCTCTGTTAAGACACTCGTGTCAGTTCACTCAAATCACTTCACTTACTGTTGATTTAAATGAATAACCATGTCGTTAGTGTGATTACAGAAAGTCTGAGTAAAGCTGAAGAGATTTAAAAAGAACGAAACGTAACACTGTAAAAGACCTGGAGGTGTTTAGCAGCATAGCGCTAAGATAATAACACATAGCACGTTTAACCTTGTGTAAGAAATGTAAAATTGAGATGCTGACATTTACAGTTGAGTTTCGAACCTGTCACAGGAGACACCTGAAAACTTTCACAGATATAAATCAGTGCTCAGGAGAGAAACGTGAATAAAGTCAAATGTCCTACAGCTTTGTTTTGTCATATTGTCCTTCCTTTATTCTTTTTTTTTTTTTTTTCAAAATTCTGTGATGGCTTTGTGTTTCTTGTCGTTTAGGTTCAGGGTTAAGGTTAGGGTTGTCTGTTACTAAATATTCTTCATGAAACTTTCATGAAATGCTAATAGAGTTATAAATTGTTAGTGGCTGTGGATCGATAATACTGATTTACAACTGATTCAGTAGTGACTGTGGAGCATTTTATTCATTTAGTGTGTATAGAATGTTGTATTATTGTGCCTTATCATTATTACTTTATTTATGTAAAGCGTTAGACTCGTCTCCTGTTCTAATTAAAGTTTGCTTTGTTGGGTTTTATAGCCAGGCCTTTAAAGTCAGCATGAATCTCTCTGTGCAGTGAATCAGACCCACATTTCCCCTGAGGTGATTCTTCACAGGATTTAACAGCTCTGATCTGACACTTTGCTTGATGACCAACTCGCTGTTCTCCGATTCTTCACACCATCACAATCGATACACAGTGTTTAAACCTGTGACGTGTTCACTACTCTCACACTCGTCCACATTCAGAACTCAGCACTCTCTGTGCTGAAACTCATGAAGTAGATACTTAGCCCATAGCTTGTTCTAATCCGTTATAGTTTCTATAATAACAGCTCACTGACAGGGACTTGACAAGCCTAGGCTGATCATTTTCCTACAACAGCACACCACACTCATGTTTCATTCCTCACTTATTATTATTATTATTATTATTATTATTATTATTATTATTATTATTATTGTTGTTGTTGTTGTTGTTATTGTTATTATTATTATTATTATTATTATTATTATTTATAATAACATGTTTGGATTATAAAGGAGTAAGACTTTTTTATTGTAAAGAAACCAAGCACACAATTTAGATTTAGATGGGATTTCTACAGGAAAAAAAAAAAAGGTTTTATTATGTTTGTTTCAGCTGCAGGATTGTGCACGTCTGCTGCTCACTGATTCATGATAAATGTGCAACTCACAGCAGAACCCTTACTTGGGTTAAAAATAGAAATATTTATCAGCTGAGAGAGAAACAGGAGCTTTAGTATGAAGGTTATGTCAGTCTGGGAAGGAAAAGTAGAAAGCATTGTGTATTAATGATCACACTTGCTAGCTGAAATACTAGCATTAGCACCTAACCCAAGTGTAGATATAAGTGCGTTTATAAGAAGTGCACTAGTGCACCATGGTGCATTTAAAACTGAAAAACTCAGCAGAGCTTCAACCTCAAAAATGAATTAAATGATTTTGTATACAATACGGCCACCTCATGTCAATCAATTCTAGCAGGGAGTTTAACCCCGGTGGAGTGCTTCTTTAAAACCTCTTTTATTTACTACTAAACTGCGTACTAAACTCTCTCTACAATTAGACAATTTGAAGTCTCTACACCAAATAATTTAGAAATTATTGAGCATTATGTAAATTGTTGCAAATTACTGAGCAATAAAGACTTCGGCTGGTAAAGTACTCAAACTTCTATAACTCATTACCGATCGAATGGATTCACCAGGAACTTCAAAAAAGGATGCCCGCTAAACACATTTTATAAGATAAGTAAACTCTAAATGAACGGCCGACCAAGTTCTGCTCAAGCCCAAGTCTACCGACACCGCCGACCACGTTCTGCTCAAGCCCGAGTCTACTAAGTCTTGCTCACGTCCAAGTCAGCCAACATGACCGACCAAGCTCTGCTCACGCACTGACAGCCAAGTCCTGCTCACTCCCGATTCTGCCGACACTGACAGCCAAGTTCTGCTCATGCCCGAGTCTGCTGACAAGGACAGCCAAGATATGTTCATGCCCAAGTCAGCCGACAGGGACAACCAAGTTCTACACACGCCTAAGTTTGCTGAAACAGACAACCAAGCTCTGCTCACGTCCCAGTCTGCTGACATGACCAGCCAAGTTCAGCTTGCAGGCTCCGCTGAGTACGTTGCTCTGCTCTTCTGCTCAACCGAGGACGTCGCTCTGTCTTCCTGTTCCGACGAAGATGTCTATCTGCCTTCCTGTTCCGATGAGGATGTCGCTCTGCCTTCCTGTTCCGACGAGGACGTCGCTCTGTCTTCCTGTTCCGACGAAGATGTCTATCTGCCTTCCTGTTCCGATGAGGATGTCGCGCTGCCTTCCTGTTCCGACGAGTACGTCGCTCTGCCTCCCTGCTCCGTCGAGGACGTCGCTCTGATTTCCTGTCCCGCCGAGGATGACGCTCTGCTTTCCTGCACTACGGAGCCCGTCGCTCTGCTTTCCTGCTCTGCTTTCCTGCTCTGCCGGGTACGTCGCTCTGCTTTTTTGTTTTGCCAAGAACGCCGTGCGGTCTCCTGGCTCTGCTTGGGACATTCTGCTCAGGGGGCCAGGGCTGCCAATGGAGATGGATGTTTCATGGCACTCCGGGAGGAGTGCCTTTGGGGGGGGTTCTGTCATGAGTTCCCCTTTAAGCAGCATGCTGTGGAGCATGTGAGCGTGCGTGCACGAGCAGGTGCGTGAGCACCTGCTTTTCCCTTGTTGACAATCGTGACATTTCGACATGTGCATTTGTTTATGTTTCTGTTATGTCTCCTCCCTGTTCTGTCATTGGTTGTTGTTTCACGTGTGTCTGAATTGCCCTCAGCCGTCAGCCATTACAACGCTGATTATGTTTGTATATATACCGCGCGCCTCCCAGCACACAGCACGGAATATTGAGTTATAGTAGAGTAATTTGGATAGATTAGATAACATATAGTATTGTAGATTATTTCAGAGTCCTTACGATAGATAACCACAGTCACAGTTCATAGTTTCATGTTTCATATTTCGATTCATAGTCATAGTTCATGTCATGTTTCATGTTTAGGTCCGTTTGTTAAGTTCACGCTGGTTTCTCTGCTACCAGTCCCTCGCTGTTGTTTATGTTTCATGTTTGGTATATCGACCCTGTATCCCGTGACCGCGACTTTGATTCCTGCCTAGCCCTGTGTATGCCTGTTTACCGATCGTCTGAACTTGTTACTGGATTTGTTACATGTTACTGGATTACGTTTTTGGATCACGTTTTGGATTTACCTGTCTGTGCCTCTCTTAAATAAAACTGTTCATACCACACTTGCATCCGTCATATCTCCGTTACGTCACGATACGTGACACTAAAATTGTCCTGGACCAGAGATGAGAACCTCTGTTCTATGGTCTCTGTATTGTTCCATTTAACCCAGCATGAACTACACAGGATTTGTTAAGGGTGCTTGGACCCCGCAGATCGCTGCTTGCAGCTATATTTTTTTAATATGATAAATACTCCACGTATATGTATGCTTTTTATATGAAAATGTTTCAGTCTAGTATATTAGAAGCTCTGAATATATTTTTATTACAAATTTTATAATGCAGCCTATACTGTATGAAAGTTCCATGTAGAGTTAAATGATACTTTACAACTTGCACCAACCTACAAGAATCCTGCAGAATATAAAAAGCATTTACACCTAAACATCGGTTTTGTTTTCTTTTTATTTTGTTAGGAGGATTTCTTCTTGAGGATGAACTGGACATGGACATCTGGAAGAAATTCCGGTTCTGTAAAGGAAGATGTAAACACATGCGATTATAAAAGTACAAATCAGATTTTTATTATTTGGCATATTGGTGAGTATCATATACATATAAATATACATATACATATACATATAAATATAAATATAAATGTACATATACATATACACTACAAAGGGTTTTAAAAGTTTAGCATTAATGTAATGTTTTTTTCCACCAATGTTGGTCTTTACGTGTGTTGCATTCAAAAGCATTTGGGCTGTGATTAGATGTAAAACATCGCTTCAGTACAAATGCCTGATGAGATCAGGGTGGACATTCCATCAGCTAGAGGAGGAGAGGATTAAAACTCAGTTTATACACAATCAGCTGCTGAAATCATTCACGCTTTATTGCTCATGGTTGCAATCAGGTTGTTTTCTTTGCAGTGCATTGTGGGTCATTTCTGCTCCTGGAGTCTACAATAACAATCCTCAAGATGGCCACAAACATCCAAACACAGAAAACAGAGACTTTCTTCAACACCTCAGATAATCTGATATATATATATATATATATATATATATATATATATATATATATATATATATATATATATATATATATATATATATATATATATAAAACCCTGCTGTTTTCGCAGTAGGGATCGATATCTGTCCCCTCCTTACCGTCAGTCCCCTAAATAATAATGCTTTCTTTTCTTATTTATATAAAAAGCAGAGCTCTATTAGGATGTGAAGTGATTAGCTTTTAGCCTTTGGCTGTGCAGCAATATGACAAACCCCATCATTAAACTCTGCGGCCCACGGTGAAGTTTTAAAAGCAGCCATTAGGAGATTTTCTCATCCAGATCGAGGGACACTCATCCTCAGACTCCTCTGTCCTCTTTTATCATTTATCAAACATGAAACTCACCACGCGTGATAACGGCCTTACCATCACAGGCCATCGCCCCCTGCCAATTTGTAATAAAATCAATTCTAGGTACAAATCTCTCAACCATGCGGTTGCTCTTATAAGACTCTTAGGAGTTCTATAATGGTTTTCTATTTCCTGTCTGGTGTTCAGTATGGGGAATTATATCACCATCAATGGCTTATGGTAGATCCAAAGATTATATTTATTTCTCCATAGTAAAAAATATATATACACTTAGTCTAGGCTAGACTTTATGGAAACACTTATTTCTCAGAATCAGGTAGCATTCCCTTTAAAGAGCTTCTGCAATTTTCATACCAGTATAAGACTTTTTCCATGTATGATACGCGTAATATTTACTATAATACACAGATTATACTATATCAAAAAATATCGCTCGATAACATGGCAAGATTCAAAACCGAGAGTAAAGAGAGTCTGCTGATGGAAGGACCACCGCGTCACTCAGTGTTGGAAATGAGAACAGGAGAAACACTGCTGTAATGACAAGAAAAACGAGAGGAAGAAGGGATTTGTGTGGGACGTGTTCACAATCACAAACCACGTCAAGTGCATTAATTACAGCTTCTAAGGGCACTCAGAACGAGTGGCCCCACATGCTTTAAACCCGACTGATAGAATTTAAAGTGCTGCAGATTCCCGAGGCTCAACATTCATAATAGGAGATCGAGTATGACATTTCTGGCACTTGACCTCTCCTCAGAAAAGAGAATTCATTATTGTGGAGCGTAGAAGAAAGTCAGTAAACTCCAACACCGAGCACAATGATAAAAATCAGATTCCTCTCTTTTAATCAGGTCATGAAAACTTACGCGTGAGGATGAAGAAAATAAAAATGCTCCTACTGGAAAATCCTTGAAATGATTACAATGAAAAAGTATTACAGTCGAGTTAAATCAAACCTATTTGAATTGATTTACATTTACATTTATTCATTTAGCGGACGCTTTTATCCAAAGCGACTTACAAATGAGGAAATACAAGCAAAGCGATGTATCAAGCGGAGAACAATACGAGTCGTGCTACTGTACACGATTTATAACTGAGTTCTAGAGAAGCAGAGTGCAGAGTCGAGGTGTAAGAGACAGTGTAGTGTTCTTTAATAATGTGGGGTTAGGGGTGAAGGTTAGGGGTTAGTTAAGTGTTCACAGAAGAGGAAGGTCTTTAGTTGTTTATTTTAAAAATAGTGACGGATTCTGCTGTCCAGATTGAAGTTGGAAGTTCACTCCATCACTGAGGGACGGATTTCCTTTTGTATTGCTTGTATTGCATTTCAAACTCTATGTATATCTCATGTCTGAGAGAACATCAGCATATAAATAATACAGAGGCAATACTATCAATTTTACTGATATTAATTTTATTTCCTGTGGCTCAGAGAGTTTAATACCCATAATACACTGCACTACAAATCCATATTTATGTAGATGAGACCCCAAAAAATGTGTACTCTTTTATTAACTTAGAATTTCATGGACTTGATTTCTTGGTATCTTCTTGCATATCTTCGCCATTAAACTAAACTGAAGGCTCAGTTTACAAAACTTTGCACAGAAATATTTCTTTTTTGTTAAAGCTTTCCTCTGCAGGGTTTTGTACTGTTTCCATATGTCAATTACTTGCTAATTATGGTTTTCAAATCAACACAAGCGCGAGAACTTACATCAGATAACGCAATCCAGCTAAATTATCCCAGTTCTCAGATGAGTTTGATGAACAGGATTATTTTATTCGGAATTAGCATGATTAATAGCTCTGGCATCTTGGATTATTGTGTGTTTTTTAATGCTGAAGAATGGCTCTCACGTACACTCTTTTAAGTTTAAAACTCCTCCATCAATCATAAGAATCTGTGCCTATATCTGAAATCGCAGAGCTGAGATAGCAGAAAAATAGGAACAGGAGTACTTATCATCTGAGTGCAAAAGATCTATGACTCAAATTTCAGGGCAGTTCGTGTTGAGAAAACTATTAAAGCTGGACTTTTAACGCAGCAGGAAACTGCCGACACTGCCGTAAAACACCGCTGTTTTTATTACAGCACCAAAAGAAGACACTGATGCTAATCTGCACATTTATCCCTCAACATTCTTAAGGTTTTATAGCAATACAACTGAAGCATTATATATGGAAAGTGCATAAATAAATTTGTTCAGTGAATGGTGTTAGATTTTCGATTTGGATAGAAGTTAGATTTCTCCAAGGATTAGGAAATAAATTCATTAAATACTGTAATATACTCGCCACTCCTCCTGAATCCCTGAGAGTAACGTGACAGAAATTATATAATAATTCAGTGTCTTGTTGAAGATATTAATATTGAACTGAACCAGTTTTCTGCATATTACAGGTCATCGTCTGTAGAAACAATATTAAAATTAGATTTATGACATTTTCCCCAGTAGGATTAGAGAAAGAGATTTAATCAGGCGATGAAAGTCCTCTGTTCTCACGCATCGTTAGTTCAACCACGTTACAGTACGCTCTGCCAGAAATACACGAGAGGTCTTACATAACATATAATTACATACATGACATGACAATGTTCTCACAAAGAGCACACTCAGGTACTGTCTGAGATGTACCGTTCCTAAAAGGACAGATTTTGGAAAATTGCCTTGAATGCCTACTACTGAAAAAAACAATGTTTTAATGAATAGACTAAAAATCTTTAAACCTAATGAGAATTAAAAAGTTGTAAAAAATGTCATCATAATAAGTAGTTTTGCATATTTTATATAAAAAAAGAGAAAAATCCACGGTAATTTACGGTAATTTCCAACCTGTCCGCCCATTGAGTCTGAATCAGAGAGAAATTTGACACTAAGTTCATGTGCAATTTGTTTTGTTTCTACACTTCATAAAACTTTTTCACTCATTGGTCAGAAATATGACTGTGATAAAAGGTAAACAAACTGTGACCGAGCGTATGTAGAAATCACCAAAATATCCCCAGCACAGAGAACACTGAACTTGCTCAGATGCTCTCGGAACCGCGAGAAGGGTGAGAACACACCAAGGTTCTGTTCAAACACCCTAAACACTGTGTCTGTGAAAACACACGAGTAGAGCCGGATCCAAAGCAGAATAGTCTTTAATCTCCTACTTCGCCAAGTCGGAAAACTGAAGCTAATATTTACCCTCTGCAGAGAATCCAGTGGAAGAACATCAGGTGAGAGAACCGCTGCATCTCTGGGGAAGCAGTGAATGTGTGAAAGAAAAAGAGAAAGAAAGAAATTTACAAGTCTGTGAAAAAGGTTCAGTAATTCTGAAGACAAATGAGAAAATGCTGAAAAAAGAAACGGCAAATTCAAATCCATCGGCTCATTCGAGATTAAAATCTAATCGCAGACTAGCAGTAAAACTTTAGTAAAACATCAGACTCCATCGTTAACTGAATCTCACGTGAATGTGACGTGTTCTCCTTCAGATAAACTTGGTCAGATGTTAAATATGACACACTGCAGGAATATTAACCTCAGAGAAACTCAACACTGTGTTTGTCTGAGTTCACTTGAATAATTTCCATTCTTCAGCACCGTGAACCCACAGATTCTGCTTCCGTACATCATCAGCATTTTTCTGGGTCATATTTCCTTCACTAAGGAATAATTTGAAGCACATGGCATATGAAGGCTGTAGGGCATTAGGGGAGGGCTCAGGACATCGCCTGAGGGCAGGTAGTGCTTTTTTCCCCTCTCCATCTGTCCAGCAGCTGTTTCATCTTGAAGGTCATACTGACACACACACACACACACACACACACACACACACACACACACACACCTCCTGAATACCACGTGTTTTATTTTGTTTTTGTATTATTTTCCACTGTCATTTTCTTAAAAGGTCATAATTACGATTCCTCCATATTTAACTTCCTCACGCATCGAACACATTTATATTATAAATTAAATCCCTGTTTGTTTATTCTTATTTTATTGTCAGGAGTAACTACTCAGGATTGTGCATTTTTCCTGGTTCTGTTTGCTACACTAGTGAAAGATGGCTGTATAAAGAAAATGTATAAATCAGCAGCGTCTTCAGTTCAGTTCTGATGCTGAAGTCACGAACTGAACGAGATTATAGTGTTTATAAATCAGCAGCAGGATATCTTTAGGCGGAGATCTTTAGTGGTGGATAATGAGTCCTGTGAGATCTTGGATTCCATGAAGACCTTCTATCACATGAAGACTGTCAACCCATTTACACTAACAGTGTGTGTTCTGGTACCAGCCAGGTTTATACCTTAAAAAATTCCTATTTTGTCCTCTTTTCTTTTTTTGTAGTTCATAGTTAAAAGTCAAGTCTGTCACCTGTGCAAATGAGACAGAGGGAATGTCTTGATCAGGTCCAGAGGAGGTGAACCAGTGTATGGTGTAGACGAGCTGAGGAACTGGTAAGAACACTAGCTCACTGAGTCACTGAAGACATGACGACGTACTCGCGTTGTAAATCATCACCAAAACTTAAAAACTTATTATGAATATTTCTGTGGATTTGGTTTGGGTTTGGGTGAGAGGTTGGAGGTTGGAGAAAGCATCACCACTCACTGCCTTCTGGCCTTCTTCCAGTCCTCACTGCAGATATGGACATACCCAGTGCTCCAAGACCCTGTAAGTGCCACGTTGCAGTTTTCAGTGCGGCGAGTTCTTCCTGCTTCTGAGTCATCACACAGAGAGACACTTTCTAGTTTCTAGTGTTTTCCAGAAGTAACCGACTTATAGAAATAAAACATGGCATTTATTGGGATGGTAATATCTAGTGAGAAACTCTGAATCTTCTCCTCTATCCACACACAGCAATGAAAAGCTTCAAAGTGCTTTCACTGAAGCTTTTCACCCGTCTTCTCTCCAACGTGAGAGAGAGAGACGTCTCCGTGAGACGTCTGTATTAAACCTCCCACCAGAAAGCGTGAGTGAGAACAGCGTGAGTGAGGGATTAGCTGAACTGATTTCATCTGACATCTGGAAGCATTTAACAACCACAACACCAGTTCAGCTCAGTTAGTATTCTGAAAACGGACAAAATGATAACAAAACATAGCAAAGCGTTGATAATCGTGCACACACACACACACACACACACACACACACACACACACACACACACACAGAGTTGTCAGAAATAATGTGGAAAAACTGTGCAAGCAACTTCTGGTCCTTGATCCTTCCATGTTAAATGAAATCTGTGTGAGAAGTAGCAAAACTTTTTCTACTTCTTCTACAGGAGTAAATATAAATAAAGGAAAACTGCAGTTATGTCTGTGAAATAATGACAGTTAATTTAGTCTTAATCTCTGGTTTGAATTTCTGTGCATAGTGAAGTTAACACTGTAAAATTTGAACACAGCAAACCAACTGTACTGCTGGAACTACACCTGCTGGAACTACACCTGCTGGAACTATACTGCTGGAACTACACCTGCTGGAACTACACTGCTGGAACTACACCTGCTGGAACTATACTGCTGGAACTACACCTGCTGGAACTACACTGCTGGAACTACACCTGCTGGAACTATACTGCTGGAACTACACCTGCTGGAACTATACTGCTGGAACTACACCTGCTGGAACTATACTGCTGGAACTATACTGCTGGAACTACACCTGCTGGAACTATACTGCTGGAACTACACCTGCTGGAACTACACCTGCAGGAACTATACTGCTGGAACTACACCTGCTGGAAAAGTGAACTATAATCCCCTCCGAAAGTATAGGAACGGCAAGGCAGTTCTTTGTTTTTGCTATACACTGACTGAAGACATTTGGTTTGTGGTTAAAAGATGAATGAGACGATAGATCAGAATCTCAGACTTTCATTTCATGATATTTACATCTAGATGTTTTAAACAGCTTTGAACATGGCACCTTTGGTGGCAGATCACCCCATTTTTAGGTGAGCAAACGTATTTGCACAGATAAGTCTTGAAGCAAATTAATGTAAATAATAATAATAATAATAATAATAATAATAATAATAATAATAAGGCTTTATTCGTCACATATACATTAGAGCAGAGTGAAAATCTTTTCTTCGCACATCCCAGCTTGTCAGGTAGTTGGGGACAGAGCGCAAATCTATGAGTCAATAATCTACATGAAGATGAGCTGCAGTGGTCCTTTATTGCTGCTGACTGATCTGTTCCTGAACACTTCCGGGATCAAGTTCAGCAGATTGAGGAATGAGAAATCCTGTAAGATCCTTCAGAGGAGGTTTTGAGATTCAAGCCACTTTTTATCTGCCCAGTTTCCTCTTCATCTCCCACAGTTTAAAGGTGACACCGTTGTAATAAATAGTCTTTAATAACCGGGAAGACACGGAGACTGAAGTTATTATAAACTGTCAGAGAAAACGCAGATGATTTTCTGCCACAGTTACTCAACAATAGTGTCCGTCATTACGGCTGTGTTTACTTTATTACTATGAATGTGTTTTAATAAGATTAAAAAATCTGATTCCTTTTCAAAACAAAGATCCCTGATTTACTAAAGGTTTTACACATGTAAAAACATCTGCAATAAACAAACAAACATAAATTAATAATCTATCATTAACAGGGCCTACAGACCCTCGTTCACTTAAAAACCAAATAATGTCTTGTTTATCTTCATAAACTTGCAAAATACAGAGAGAGTGTGTTAGAAAATATGACTGAAGGGCAGGTATTAAAGTTTTTTTTTTAAAGAACTGAAATTTGCATGTATCATCAAGAATAACGCAGACTAAAGGTAGAAAGAGTTAAAAGACATTCAGAACACAATATTAACCTGAAAAAATTAAACAGGGTTAAAAAAAAAAAGTGCTTCTGTTCATTAGATAAAAAAGACAATCCTTTCACAGTCTATTCAAATTCTGTTAGCGTCAGATGTGCAAGTGAGCAGCGAATATTTAATAGAAAACTAGTTATTCAATGCTAATATTACATCATAATTTCAAGAACCGGTGCTTTTACTTTTCCAGCAACTTGTCAGAACGATATTATATAATATTATTATGTTGAGATATTCTTTCCTGCCTCTACTCTTCATATGATGTCATTATGTGTTACTACTCTTCGGCTAAGGCTTCACGTGACGGTTCCCTTAGGTACTTTGAGTAACGATGGCAGTTGGAAGAAAAGCTGTAACGCCTTCGCGGGATTTTTCGCTGCGTTCTGCAGGTTTCAGTGATATAATTTCACATTTTTAATGTGTGTAATTACAGTTGTACTTACACTAGATAACAACGCTGCCTCCTCAATTATTCCAGACCAATCTGGTCAGAGAAACCTATCATGTGATCAGTTTTTCTGAAGATATATCAGACTGTTTCTCTGGTAAATCGATATGAAAATTAACAGATCCGTTCTCAACAGTAGAGACTCTTCTTCTGAGATTAGTTTATCATCTCATGTATAAAGAAATCATTATTTTGCCTTTTAAACGACATTTTCTTAAACTATCAAACCTTTTGCTCCATCGTAGCGTGAGAGTTGTTGCTTAGTGACTGGTTTCCGTGGCTACGGTGTGAACACAGATTTATATTTAGTTTCCAGGACAGCTGTCATTGCCTAAAGTGTGTATTAATACACCATCAGTACCATTAACCAAGAAAATAAACCTTGTATTAATTGATGTTTCTTATTCAATAACAAGCCGAGTAATAAACTCCTGCATGAACTAATGTTTAAACCATCAGTAAACAACATGAACAACACCTTCATGAACATTCAGAAATAAATTATTATTCAGAACTGAGAAGCGGGTTTTAACATTAATACCTGCGGACCACAGTACTTTTACGAATGATCAATTATGAACATGATAATTTGAACATTTTAAAAACTTAATACACATGTTAACTTACTGTGTCACTTTATTAACGTTACTTACAGTTTATTAATATTAATGAACTCCTGGGTTATTAATGTTAATTAATGCCATAATTAATGTTAATTAACAGAAACTTAATGTAAAGCATTACCATTCTCTCTAAATCACCTGCAACATGCAAATGAGTTTCTCAGTCTGAGGAAGTTATTCACTGACGAACCGTTTCTCTGTTCATCAAACACAAATACATCTTTCATCCATCTCTAGTAAGAGCTTCATCCTGGTCAGGGTGGATCCGGAGTGTGTCCCGGGAACACTGGCAGTGAGGGGGGAGGCAGTTAACTGTGATTGTTGTTTATATCTTTGAGAAATTCTAGTAGGACGTTCATATGTTTGAATATGCTGCTCACACACATTCGATTTTTTGTAGTTTTGTGAGATTGTACGTTATATTCAAATGGTAATATTTAATTATGAGTTAATTAATTATCTAACAGATGATAGTAGCTGCGTTTACATGGACAACAATAATCCACTCTTAATCCGATTAAGACCATACTTTGATTAAGAAACTAGCATGTAAACAGCAATTTTCACTTACCTTAATCTAATTAAGGTCATACTCGAATTAAGCTCTAATCGAATTAAGACATGTGGAGTACTCCTGTTTTAGTCGCATTATCGACGTGCGTTACAGACATGTAAACACCTGAATCACATTATGAACGTCGTGTGAGAGTTTTCACCGCATTGTGCGGCAGGACACGATCACACACGGCAGTGCTCAACATTTTACGGCGAACAAGAGAGTTCGGCTGCGTCCCAAACCGCTACTATATAGACAGTAAATACGTGGTTTGAGACGCAGACCACGGCTTCAAGCAGTCGTCTATTAGCACGTACAGCATGACAAATAATTAACCGCACTTAAAGCGTCCGTAAAAAAATTAAATAAAAACACCCAAATCTGTATACGGTTCCATAACGAAGACCAACTGTATGTCGATACGTGAAATTCTGGAGGGACGTCGGACAGCGTGGCACGGGGACGTAATGACGCGGGCTGTAATCTAATTATAATCTAATTATGTTCTATAACACGTAAAACGGGAACATGACAGGGGTATTCTAAAAGCGACTCATGTGAACACCTTAATCACAATATTATCTTAATCAGAGTAAGCTCAATATTTAGATTACTGCTGTACATGTAAATGTAGTCACTGACTCAATCACCGATAACTTCAGTCACTAAGAAGATTTAAAAACTCTACAATTGGCTAAACATCACCACAATTCCCAAATATATATCTTGATTGTGTGTGTGTGTGTGTGTGTGTGTGTGTGTGTGTGTGTGTGTGTGTCTGCGAGTGTGTGTGTGCATGTGTGTGTGTGTGTGTGTGTGTGTGTGTGTGTGCGTGTATGTGTGTGTGTGTGTGTGTGTGTGTGTGTGTGTGTGTGTGTGTGTGTGTGTGTGTGTCTGCGAGTGTGTGTGTGCATGTGTGTGTGTGTGTGTGTGTGTGTGTGTGTGCGTGTATGTGTGTGTGTGTGTGTGTGTGTGTGTGTGTGTGTGTGTTGCAGTGAGATTATGATGAGCTTTTCTAAACACACCACTAAGTTTCTCACTCTTCCCCTTAAGCTCCTTAAACTTTATTTATTTATTTATTTATTTACTTGATTCATTTTTATTGTGAAATTACATTTAAAAAGAGATAATTTTTTAGGAGAGCTTCTGATCCCCACAGGATTTTAAATGTAATGATCGGTGTTATTTATTTCAACTTATACCACAGCAATTTGACAACAATTACAGTTTTTATTTATTAAACAATGACACTGCATATTTTTAACCATTTATAGTTATATTTAATGTTCAATGAAACAAGTTAGTTCCTGATCTCACTTACGTTATAGCAGTCGTTCCCTGTCTTTTATAAATCAGAGCTTGTCAGTGATTAAACTCCTCTGTGATGAAGATGTGGGAAACTTAAAGTTACAGCTTCACCTCTGACTGTTACACAGCGCTGACACTGGAGACTCCTTCCATACACGTTACATAAACGTCAACTTACAGAAAATCCAGAGAATAAGATCTGTTCATGTTAAGAGTTTAGGAATCAAATGACCAAGAATTCAGAAATGAATTTTAGAAATGTAATAAATATCTGTAACATTGAATAAAAAAACTATCCATGGCGTGTATCATGAATTTAAATGTGATTTGAAGCGGCACTACTGTCCGAGCTGCTGTTATAGAACATTAATCAACATCTTTTGCATGGTATTAAACTTCATCCTGTACCCACACACTGCCTTTATACTAATGAGTGACAAAGCGACTGACGTTCAATTAGACATGACGTTACAAGCAACTAGAGTGTGTTTGTGTGTGTGTGTGTGTGTGTACGCTGAATAATGAATATTAATGAGCACAAGGGGTGTGAATGTGGATATTGATGAGAAGGGACGAGAAAAAAACATATGTAGTTTTAAAGTAAAAATTATTACATCATACCTGTTTCATAGACACTCGTGAACAATACAGAAATGATGAGTTTATAATTTAAATTAGAGTTCAGGGATTAGTGATTAGGGGATAGGGATTAGGGATTATAGGTTAGAGATTAGGGGTTAGGGATTAGGGCAGTGAATATTTATGTCAGCATTACAGGCCTTCTCTAACAGGATTAATTTTGTTTTTCTCCAAAGGAACTTTCTATAATAAACTCCTACTTACTGCTCCTACACCAACACACTCTAACACAAGAGGCTTCGAGGAAACTCACACACATTAAACACACATACACACATTTATCTGGTGGAGCTTAAAGATTGGAGCTGCAGCATTTCCCTTATAGATGCTGCCTTGATGATGTCAAGTGAAATACGGAGATGAAACCTGAAGAACAGAAAACTCCAATAAATCAAGAGCTCATCAGAGCAGCAGTGGAGACCTGGAAGAAACTTTAGACAAGGCAGGACTCAAAAACACACTCTCTCTCTCTCTCTCTCTCTCACACACACACACACACACACACAACAATGGCAGCAAAGCTACCATGCAAGGCACTACCCTGCCATCGGCAGCAGCTAAGGGTTCAGTGTTCAGTGTTCAGTGCCCAAGGACACTTCGGCATGTGTAGGCTTGGGGCTGAGAATAGAACCGCCAACCCTACAATTATACCACTCTACCACCTGAGCCACAGCCGCCCACAGATGGGAGTTAGCCAGCATGGCGTACTCTTTCATGAAGGTCAATCATGATCACAGGTTTTCCAGGTTATTTGTGCTACTAAGTAATTATAAGATAGACTATTACACCTTAAAGTTAACTTCAGCATTAAATTTCTGATATAATTAGCCACAATCACACAATCTCTGCTCTCGAAATTCCAGAATATATACATTTTAGGAACATTAGGGAAGATTTTTATCTTCTTTTTTTTATCCTGTTTTAGTCTCCAACGTCCCTTTTTTACTCATTCCAAATAAAATATAGCCCATGACAGGAGATTAGCCTACAGATTGAGATATGTTTAGCCGAAACATCACCATGACATTACTGTGGATGGTACCACATGGATACGCTGAAGATGGCTCTGGATGTTTTTCCTTGGACAGCCTAAAGACTGCACTTTCTACACTCAAGTCTCCTCCACTGAACAGTTGATAACTTCAGTTTGATTCAAGAGACTTAAAGTTAAAACTCTACTCAGGTTCCGTTTAAAACACTTAGCTCTGCGTGACCATATAGTGTACTGTTACAGAAGGAAATGTTTATAATCACACTATTCGGTGTCACCCAGGAGAGTATGGGTTCGCTTTTGAGTCTGGTTCTTCTCAATGTTTCTTCCTCTTGTCATCTCAGGGGAGTTTTCCTCACCACCGTCACAAAAACAAGATAACGTGGCCCAGAATATATAAAGGATGGCATTAATATAAAAAGGATGACAGTCAAAACCTGCTCATAAACTCATTCCGACTCAGAACATGATGCAGAGAAGCTGTCAGCGTAGCCTGAACATCAACACACACCACTGAAATGGTTCAGCCTTGAATGGGGTTTTAGTTATTTCAGGAGGAAAAGTGTGAGGAACAGAGAGAGTATGATGGCAGGTGGACACATGGCTCTGTTGGGAATTGGAGGGATTGAACGGTTAGTGCACAGTGTAAGGCTCTGCTGGAACACAGCCCATTTAATTCTCCTTACCTCGTCTCCTGATCTTAATTCCGATGGAAAAGGTTTAACATCATTACCGCCAGATAGCGTTCCTGAAAAGTGCTGACCTGGGACCTGTGGAGCTATAGCAAAAGTTTGTGTCAGCTGCATCAGTATTTCCAGTGATGTTTTTTTTAAAGAATAACTTTCAGAGT
Source organism: Ictalurus punctatus (assembly GCF_001660625.3). NCBI lineage: Eukaryota > Metazoa > Chordata > Actinopteri > Siluriformes > Ictaluridae > Ictalurus > Ictalurus punctatus. The sequence continues at coordinate 33,697,941 of NC_030421.2, forward strand.
AATTTGTACCTGAACAGAACTTTAATTAATATGCAGAATCAAAATCCCACAGAACTCAGCTATCACTGAAGTCACAGAAAGGTCACTAAAGGTCACAAGGTTGTTCACTGAAATGTCAGTTCTTCACAGCTGAGCCATTTGTGAGCGATCAAGAATACTGTTTTTCCTCCAGTGTGAGTTTAAAAAGATCAGTCTGGAGTTTATTATTACTGGAGCTGAATAATAATAGAGCGATAATAATTCTACTGAAAATAATAGCAAAATAAATTTAACAGCATGTGTTGTACTGAATTTCCGAAAAAAAACATCCGAATTGTTCATGCAGCAGAAGATTATTGTGTCTTATCTCCTCACAACCGTCTGCTAGCACAATCACCCAGAACATTAGTGCTGAGAATGGAATAATAATAACAATAATAATGAAATGATAATGTTATGCATATAAATTCTTCATAATGAGTCTCCTGGATTTCTGCTAACATTGGTCAAAAGCAGTGTTACGGGATGAGGAAAGGATGAGGTTGATTGATATTGTGAAGCTGCAGCGGCCCAGAAGGATTGCAGAAATGAGTTTTTCTTCCAGTGATGAGGAAATAACAGAAATGTGACTCCTCCCTCTGCTTTATTTCTTTCCCCTCTCTCACTCTGTAGCATTTACATGATTAGTCTCCTCCAACATTTTCCTGAATGAACACTTCCCACATTTTCAGTATTGAGCTGGACCTGAGTATCTACACTACTGGTCGTTTCAGTTTTTATTCATATTTATGCAGTTTAATGAAAAAAGTCAATAGAATAGTTTTGTTTAACAAATTTTAATCTACATTTTTTGACTTATGAAAGTAGCCACCTTTTGCAGATATAAGAGCCAAAACACTCAAGGTTTTCTTTTTACAATGGAAATCAAATATTGTTTGGAAAGTTTTGCCCGACTCTGGTGTAGACATTCCCACAAATGTGTTGCACTTGTAGGTTGCTTTACTTTCATCCTTCTGTCCAATTCATTCCCAAACAGCTCATGACTCCATGACTCGGAGCCTACCGTCTTGTTCTTGTCTTCTAAGGTAGTTCAACAAAGTCTGGAGATGTGTTAGGGTTAGGGTTAGGGCCATATTATGGGTCATTACCTTGCTGTAAAGAAACCCCTGACCAACTAGGCGTAGACCAGCGAGTATTGCATGGTGCTGTAGTAGCCCTTTTGGTTAAGGGTGTCAGCCACTTTGTGCAAGTCGCAGACTCTGGATCCAGGAAAACAGCCCCAGACCATCATGCTTCCTCCTCCATGTTTGACAGAACCATCCCTTTGAACCAAAGATTTACAATGTTCATTCAATGGTCCGTACAAACTTCTTCAGTAGTCAACTGGGAGTGCTGCATGGCCCAGGCAAACTTCTTTTTCTTATTATTATTTTACAGTTTATCTTTTGACATAGGGCTCCATAGGATAATAAATTGAGGTCATGAAATTGCATTGCATGTAGTGTCCCAGGTGGGAGTGGGAAGGAGTTATTGGTGAGTCTGATGGTTTGGGGGTAGAGGCTGTCCCAGAGTCTGGATGTCCTGGCACCCATACTCTGGTACTTCCTGCCAGACATCAGGAGATGGATCACATCGTGTGCAGGGTGTGTGTGGTCTTTGATCACACTGCTAGCCCATCTGCAGACCATACTGTTATAGATTATCTGCATGGAGAAGAGCTGAGTTCTTGTGATCTTCTGGGCTAGCTTGATGGCCCACTGCAGAGCCTTCCTGTCCTGTCCGGCATTGCCGAACACGCCGAACACGCAGAACATGACATGCTGAACTTCCTCAGCCTCCTCAGGAATTACAGCCACTGTCCGAGTTTGAGTTCACTGTACCGAGTTTATTTCATGCCTCTCATTGCCTTTAACACCCATACTAGTTGATTAAAATTTTGGATTTGTCTGTTTGACTTTGTCATGATTTTTAATAAACATTCTGCAGTTCCATCCAGCTCTCTCCTTCATACTCAACACACTGAAAAGTAAAAGACATCAAATAAATACACTATTACATAATACATTATATTACATTACCCTATCTGCTTTCTTATTCTAGTTCATCTGAGTAAATATTAATTTAGTATTTTCATTACTGTATTGTGTTTGGCTCTGCTCATGCTCAGTTTATCTCATAAAGATTATTTATTGTGTTTGAAAGTGACAGCACCTTTTTTCTCCTCAAACGCAGTGTAAAGCTCGACGTGATCTCGGCTTTGATAAAGTGAATACAGTGCATAAAGGCAGAATAAAAAACTATGTGGCTCCAATATGCTAATTGAAACTGACCCGAGTGCTGCGGAGTGAACGACCCTCTGAGGCTCAAAATGCTAATCTAAACAAATCAATATCCATCTCATTTATTCAGCTGATTAGACCGAGAAAGGATTTTATAATCATCACTGCTGCCAAAAACTGGTCTCGGCACTTCAGCTCGCTCGCGTGCCCTGTGCTGTAATTTGAATAGTGTCCAAGTAAGCTCTTTGTTTTTACTCCCTTTTAATTTCCTCGTGCGAGCTGAACGTGAAGCAGAACCAGCGACTGATCCGTTACATAAATATATTCATTACTGCAATTGATCTGTGAGATTAAGTCCTCTCTAAGGAGAGCTCGTTTGAGTGAAAGCTATAGAAGCAGTGAGTCCAGGATAGAAATATCACTGGCACAATTTCATGATTCCTAGGAACTGCTTATGTAAAAAATGATAAAGATTAACGATTACACAAGCCTGAGTGCTAGCTTAGAAACATCAAAGAGTATAATTCTTCTGTTTTTATAAAAAAAAATCATTTGTTTATATTAACAGATAAACCTCAGCAACTTAAAGAATTCCTTCCACGTCTTAGTCAGCACAGTGAACTGAGATGTATTGTTAAATGTGCTGACTGCTGATATACGGCTGATATACTGATATATTAAAGTCCCTGTAGCTCTAATGCATGTGTGTGTGTGTGTGTGTGTGTGTGTGTGTGTGTGCATGCCACACCACCAGTTCTGCATTAAAGGCAACCCTTCAACATCAAGCCTTTTAAAATATTAATGCAGAGCCATTAAAGATCATTAGGATGGATCACTGCGGCTTCCAGTGGCAACGTTCTGGATTTTTCTGGATGTGTGGAGTCATCATGTTACGTCACCAAGGAATAAACTAGCACACAGGCTTTTTAATAAGCTTCTATGCCTAGCTGAACCTCTATCACAAATCCTAAAAACAATTCAATTCAATTCAGTTTCAATTGTATAGCGCTTTAACAATGGACAATTGCAGTCCTAGACATCAAAGTCATATGAGGTCCAGAGCCATCTTTATGGTGTTTAAGTGGTACGGTCCTCAGTAATCTCAGTGATCTTTAGGCTGCACCATGTGGGACATCCTCAGCAGCAGCATGTGACTTCCAACTGATGAGAACTCCAACCAGAAGTAGGGCATCAGGACGGATCAGGCAGGTCCGGAGAAGGTTAGGTTTAAGGTTAAGGTTAGGAGAGAGAGGGGAGAAATTATTAGGTATGGTTATTGTTCCGTAATGGTTAAGGACAGTGTACTGTGCGTGAGTAAAAGCAGGGACTCCGGCAAGACTAGCTATAACATCATAACTAAAAGGGAGAATCAGAACGTAACACAGACATGAGGGCTCCCTGGGACATAAGGAGGCCAGACACTCCACCATCAACACACCTGGGTGAAGGTGTGACAGTGGGGGAGCAACAGCATCCAAACATCCCAGTTCACCACAACACTCTATAGCTGTGATCCTCTAGATCTGCTCCTTTACCTAAGAACAAAACTATTCACTAAAATCTTGAGTAAACAAATATGTTTTCAGCCTGGACTTAAACACTGAGACTGTGTCTGAGTCCCGAACACTAATTTAAATAACATTCTATCATTTCTAACTCAATTATGAGCCAAAGCAGGTGTGTTTATATCACAGTCTCGAAATGTTTTAAAAGAAAAAACTGTATCATCAAAAATCACATGATGGATGGACCAAAGTTCTTACTGCATCATTAACCTAAATTAACTTTAATTCACTAACTCCTCAGGGTCGAGTGGAGCCATTACACCAAGCACGTCTACAACGGCAATTAAAACCACCGCAGAGTGTGTGATAGGAGAAGTGCACTCGATGAAGCAGAGCTGAAAGGAAAATGACCTGGCACTTTAGATCTTTTTTCTTTTTTTGTTGTTATCCATTGATTTGATTTTCTGTGAAGCAGCACTTCTACATGTGAATTGATTTGACCTTGCACTTGCGTTTTATTCAGAGCAGATCTTTACACTCCTGAACTTCACTTTTTCAGGTTGTGTTCAGAACAGCGTTCGCAGGTTACAGCAGAACAAACGTCCAGCTCAGGGTGTCTGAAAAGTCGGGAACCAATGAGAGTACCAAGAAGCACTCTCGGAAGAAGAATCTCTACCTTTTCATCCTACAGTATGTAACACAATTTTCCACCTGTAAGGAACAAATAAATATAAAAAGTGTAAATAAACGATTCATCAGTGACCCGCTGCCAATCCCTCTCTCAGATTTTTTTTAGTATTTTGCTGCATTTTCTCATTGACGTTGTTTGTGTTCTTAAAAAACGCTGTTAATGATAACGTCTTTCTTTTTTCGCCGTGACTCACTCTACACCGCACGCTACTCGATTTCGTGACAACGGATCCGAGTGACCTTTGAATGTGAAATGATTACGTTACGTGAAAGAGGCTATTGATTGGCTATTGGCTATTAACATCATTTGAGCACCGATAATAAAAGATTAGCATTTTTATTACAGTTGTTTGTTGTTCTAGTTTACTTTTGGTGAATTAAAAATGAAAACAATTTGTTTGGATAATATTGCTGTGTGAGACTTTACACATCCAGCTGCAGAAGTACCGGATCCACATGAAAAAGGTTCTTAATGCAGGTGTGATACATTTAAGAGGTGCTGGGTCCTGTTCCTCAAATTAAGCTCTGCCTACAATATAAACGGTTATGCACATCATAGACACACTTTCTGCACTTACGCTTTCTATTTTGAAATAGAAAGTAGAAATTCTAAATTTTCTTCTCACATCCATCTTTTGATCTCAAACTCAAATGTTTTCAGTCTACAGCAAAAAAAAACAAATGAATTGGCCTTGCTGTTCCAATAGTTTTGGAGGGGGCTATGGTACAGATCCTGTAGTTAGCTTAACACTTGATTATTTTCTACAACAATACTGGTGAGGGAGGGTCGGGGGAGGGTCGGGGCAGGGGAGTGGGAGGGGTGTTCATTGTTTTATTACTGACCGCTGCATTGGGCTTGTCTGGAAAATGCTGTTTCAAGCGTTCCATAATACACACTGCCACCTCAGCATAGGACATAACATCACTCACTGTCTCACTGTTCGTGTGTGTGTGTGTGTGTGTGTGTGTGTGTGTGTGTGAAACTAATACAATTTTAGTAATATAGTGTGTTATGTAGATCATTTCACCTAAATTATTCACCATCATAATTTATTGTCGATAAATTAAAAACTCTTCTATAATAAAGTGAACCAGTTTCTTTAACACTCCCATATTCATAAATCTTTATAATTATGGTTCATATGGTTCATTGTAAGCTCTAGAAATACCTCGTACCTCAATGTGCTATACATTCAAATTCCTTGGTAACTGTCATCATATAATCTATTGCCAGTGTCACTATTCATTATAATGCACATCATTTATAAAGCAACTGTAATATTTATTAATGATTATAACACATTTTAAACTGTTAAAAGGACAACAAGACAACTTTCAGTCCCTCCGAGGTTAATCAGGTGTTATGTATGCTTGTGTAGAATTTTTTTGAATGTGATATTATTTTGCGATGTCCAATCAGATCAGCTCATTCTGTTCCCTTTAAGAACACCGATGATTTTTATATTGATTTTAGTGGTAGAAATAACCATCTGACTGTTTGTTTTCTTAGTTCTAGTTCTGTTTCTAGCCTGCTTGTGTATCATAGCCCTCATGTCTGGATTTTCTCCTTGATTAATGGTCTTGTACTGAAGGCGATGGTGGAGTGACACGCCCAGTTTGGCTTGTTGGGAGCTGGTGTAGGATACTCCATGAATGATACAGCAAGCCCTCTAACTGAGAGGTGAACACTCAGGTAAGTCCAGGGTGTCATGCAGAGGCTGCAGACCCTGTGCAGGTCTGATGTAGATTGATAACATATCATCTAGTGCCCAAGAAAAGAATTAAAAAGAAGAAAAAGCTTCCATGTTCTGTCCCAGCGTTTTGATTCTGGGGGGTGGGGTGGGGTGGTGAGGTTGTTCTTGATCATGAAGGGTGGTACTGGTGATGGGTTCTTGCTAAGGATATGTGCATAGCAACGCAATTCTTTTCAATACGTTTACAGCAGACCCTTATCCAGCGCAACTTACATTTAACCAGCTGAGCAGTTGAGGGTTAAGGGCCCGACAGCAGCAGGGTGGCAGCTCTGGGATTTGAACTCATGACCTTCCGATCAGTAGCCCAACATCTTACCCACTGAGTTACCACTGCCCTTTTCCTTAAGGAACTTGATCAATGTAAGGGAGTAGAATGCCTCCACTGGCTGGTTTCTAGCAGATTATATACTCAACATGCTGGGAGTGGGGCACTGTGGGCAGCATGGTCGATCAGGACAAGGAAGAGAATTGATCCAAGGACCACCCTGCACCCTGCGAGGTACTTCTGTTCAGAGCTCCATGATATTACACTCTTTGTTTGTTTGGAGATGAAGTCACAAATCTAAGGGACTACCTCAAGCCTTACTCCCATGGCCAGGATCTTATTTATTAAATGATCTACCTGGTCAAAAGCTTTACAAAATCTGTAGCTACCAGTGAACACACAGTATCTGGTTTTTCAGTATTTTTTAACAATGTGTCAACAAAGTTAGCCTAGGGTCAAGGGTCAAGCAGAATAAACCAATCACATGGTTTGGTAAACAAAAGCACCAATAGCAACTGATTGCATTACTTCTCGAAGACAGTGTGAATGAGCAGTCTCTTTTATAGTGTGGTGTGATTGCGCATGTGATTGGGGACAGGTGCGTGTGATTAGACAGGGTGACCCTGTCTGTGTGTTACTTTGGGAGTTGTAGATGTCGTCGGCCATGTTTGTACTTTGCGGTGCATTCTGGGAAATGGAGTCGCTAGTTTGCCATGACATGACAGTATGTAGCTGTATGTCTCTCTCTCTCTCTCTCTCTCTCTCTCTCTCTCGCCCGTTCACATACTCTCACATGGCTCTTGTTTTCCCCTTTAGTGCTGTAAAAATTTATAAAGCACCAGATAGATATACGAGCGACACAAATCACAGTCTATAGTGGGAGGGAGAGAGTGAGAGAGGGGGGGGGGGGATAAGAGCTGAAAGAGAGATAAAGACAGATGTGGGAGATGTACAATTCAGAGAGCTTTTACTTGTTATAAAGCTGCATTTGGGTTATAAGATCTCATGTATTATGCACAGAACTAGCATACGAGGGACAACAAAATGGAAAACAGATCAGATACAGAATATTTAAACAACATGCTTATTTTTGTCCCATGTTTTCTTTATAGAAAGCACATTGAGCATTAAAGTGATCAAAACATTGGTATTTTTAAAATGAATTCAAGTAATCAAAACAGCAAATTAAGAACATGATCAAATACATTATGATTTCATGGCCTCGATTTAGTAAAAGTAAAATATCCAGATGTGCTGGATCAGGTGCTATTCTACATGCTGGATATAATGAGTGTGGAAGCCATTTTGTTCAAATAAACTAGTGATTAATGTGATATTTACTACAAACACTGTAAAAGAGAGTGTTTGTGTTTAGTGTTTCATGTTTGTGGTCCAAACACTACTGGAAATTTCCTTCTCAGATGCTTCTACTCCAGAATGATCTGGCAGACTCGTTGGTGTGAACGACGCACAGACGTCAAAACATCCAGCACAGCAGCTGTGTGTGAAATACTTCGTATACACTCATATAAACAATAATAGCACTGTTTAGAGAAACACTGATGTAAATGTTTGATGCGGAGAAGAAGGAAGTTTTCATCAGCGCAGTTTTCAGGAGCTTATTTTTGTCTTGTTTCCTTTTTGTACTGTAAATAAAAAAAATGCTTTCACTAAATTACATAAGAACATGAAAAGGCTGTGTGTGCCAGTACAGTTTTTTCAGTTTCTCTCCAAAATACGCACACACAAAAACACACATGCACACGCACACACGCACACGCACACACGCGCACGCACGCGCACGCACGCGCACGCACACACACGCACACACACGCACACACACGCACACACGCACACACAGGCAGATGGAGTTTATTGAAGTTCTCACTGAGAGTTCTGCTCTGTACATGATGGATTAGGATTTGAGTTTATGGAGAGATTTTACACTACATGTTATGCATGCTGTGTTAATTACCTGATTTACTTGAACTAACCTAATCTTACAAGAAAAATGTTCAAATTAGAGTGAATATGATTGCAGTGGGACTGGATTTCACTTTAATGTCCATTTTATATCAATTAAATGACAAGAAAATGTCGAGATGGCGAACTCTGGCGCCGCCCTGCAGCCCTGCTCCTGACTCTAACCTTCATAGCTTTTACTTTTTTAAGTGTAGTGATGCACATTTTGTCCCTTTGGTACAAATGTAGGTTTTTAATAAAAATCAGAATCAGAATTTATTATAAAGTTTGCATATAGGGGCATATTAGCATATGCTAGACTAGATGATTTTTGTCATTTTTTTCCTGGATCTTCATTATAAACTTAAATATGAACCAGAATTCCTAATGAAAGACTTTCTTTGGACACAGTTATTGGTTTATTCAGAAAAAATACAGGCTATTAAAATTCTGACCTGGAATTCTTTCTCTGAGGAACGCATGGATATTTTTCCCAGCCATAAGGTGGTCATTAGGATTATTCCTGTATGACAAATGTAGCATAACACACACACACACACACACACACACACACACACACACACACATTCTTGATCACCTCGTCTTTGACCTCAGTCTGTGTGACCTGCTGTGTTTAATCATCTGTTGATCCCCAAATCCTCCAAATCCCACAGAGCAGATTGGAAACCATGAGAAAAACCTGAATGTGCGTGTGTGTGTGTGTGTGTGTGTGTGTGTGTGTGTGTGTGTGTGACATCCATGTTCATAAAAAAACCAAGCGCATTTCCACAGAGGTATTTCTGCATTAAAGCATTTTAAATTCCTGATAAACACCATAATACAGTAGAAGAGATTAACAGTGCTGTTATTAAATCATTCCACAAACAAAACCAGGATCAGAATGACTCTTCCATTCTTAATAAACTGTCTGATCGCTAATATTCTACATGTATATTTAATAAAACAAAAAAAATAGTCTTTTGATAATGTATATTATCAAAATACCATGTACTGTTAAAAAATACTAACCAACATCTCATTTAATCCTCTGTACTGTCCATCCAGTTGATCTTATATTTCCTGTAAGAGCCGTAATCCTCCCTTCTTCAAACGAGAAGAGTTTAATGATGTGTTTTTTTTTACAATAGAATAATTTTCTGTAAAATATACGGCCTTTAAACGCAAGAAAGTCGTGTTTATTAACACATCACTTACACTACGCTGACAAATCTCACAGAACCTGAACATTTCGATTTTATGGTCAAACGCAATTCATAGAATAACAATTAAGAACTTTATTAAAGATATAAATTACTGTATAATAAAAATTGTAGTTGCCTGTTTTCTTTTAAGTTTATTATTTATTGTAATTTACCGCTTTTCTGTATCTTAAGCACTTTTATACTGGATTTATTCTCATGGAAATCCAGTTCGTTTGGAAAAGTAATGGTGTGCTATGACTTGCGTATATTTATGTGACTCTCAATGGATCTTCTAATCGTATAATTGTTGATGAATTGTTGAGTTGTTGTGATTTCATTTACGCGCTACGCTGTCCAGTTTACATCGTTTATCTATTTCACCAATTTCATGAACATTTTGTGAGACTTATTCACTGCGTTATTATAGCACTGCAGTGGCTGAGCTGCATTACTGGACGGTTTAGTGCACACCATGCTCACGAGGCATTCCTTCAGTGTTTAGTCACTATTTAGTCATTTTCAGTTCTTCGGGAGCTTTGCCTTATATGTAGGTTTGTGGGTGTGGCTAAATGTAAATCATCACATTTATAAACATACACATGAGTACAAAGAAAATCAGCAACTTTTGGCAGGAATTTTTAACTTGGTTTGGTCACAAAAACATTTACAAGCAGAAATAAAAATGTTTTTTTGTAAACCAGTTGGAGTCGAACTGTAGCTCAATGAATTTCTTCTTAATCTCATAAACTCAATTTAAATCTGCTTCTACAATGAAACAAGACACAGAGCTGATTTATATCTGATAGAGATTTAATATCTACTGAACTCATAGAGCCTGTATTATCACAAAGACAGACACATTTATATTTCTTTTTATAATTCCTACATTCAAATGCAGCTCGATATGTTTTATAGAATTTATGCATAAGAAATAATATAAATAAATATTTCAGCATCGGTCTCTGTGAATTTAGATTGATTTTCTCAGATACGGTCGACATACTTCACTACATTTCTTCATTTAGTCTGTGTGTGTGTGTGTGTGTGTGTGTGTGTGTGTGTGCATGCATTACTACTCGATGTGTCTAATAGCGGCAGAACAAAAACACACTTAGCAAGGAGAGCAGGTCAAAAACTCCTGCTGTGTGGCCTTTGAGCTGAAATAGACACCAGAGAGATGTGTGTGTGTGTGTGTGTGTGTGTGTGTGTGTGTGTGTGTGTGTGTGTGTGTGTGTGTGTGTGTGTGTGTGTGTGCGCATAAGGAGAGATGTGGTGAAGGTTCACTGAACACCAGAAACTGTGCTTGTGTTTGTGTGTGTGTGTGTGTGTGTGTGTAACACAGGTCAGTGGCTCAGTAACCTTGACTTCACACTGGTGCCGTTCAGCTAGAGCATCACACACACACACACACACACACACACACACACACACACACACACACACACACCTGGGTTAAAATACCCATAAATCCTCCTTTTTCTGTTTGAACATAATAATGTAACGCGGTAAGTGAGGACGTTGTGAGTTCTGCATCTCGGAATCGGAGGCCCGTGACGGTTAGGGCTGAGGAAATCCAGAACTGCAGTAATTAGGAGAACTTGTAGAATTACAGGAGTTAAGAGAACCATAGAAACTAGGAGAAGTAGAATAACTGGGACAATTAGGAGAACATAGGAAACTAGGAGCACTACAGGAAGTAGGAAAACTGCAGGAAGTAGGAAAATGTCTGGGTTACGTGTGTAATAGAGGCTGGTGACGTGGTTCACATGTGCCGTTTTATAGTCATGCGACACGTGAAATTGCCACATCACCTGACCGCAGCAGGCCTATAAATAAATTGGCATGATTTCACACAGATTTCAGATAGCGGTCACACTCGAGGTCGTTTCCCACAGCGTGAAGCTCACGCAGCGTCTCATTCCCTTCTCGGGGTGTTCCCTGAGAACACCAAATCTGAATACGGCCCACAGAGGCGAGAGGAACTAGTGATTAACACTTTATTCTGAGTCTACAGGAATATATTGGACAGCATTACCATTATTGTGAAGTGTAACGAAGGACTGAATGAGTTTTAGAACAGCAATGTAAGAGATCTGGAGTGTTTAACACACACACACACACACACACACACACACACACACACACACACACACACACACACACACACACACTTTAACACATTTAACAGTCCTGTTCCAGCATTATGCGTGTTTGTGCATGTGTGTGTAACACCTATCAGTGTGTCTTCGCAACATTGCAAGTAAACAAAGCAATAAACACACAGCAGGTTTTTTATACAGTGTGTAAGGTGTTTTCTTCATTCAAATAAACACACTGGGTTATAATATTACACTTTAAACCATGGTGCTGATGATTCCTGGCTCCCGATTGGTCAGAAGGTGTTGATTAATTCTCTTGAACAGCGGCTCTGACAGGAGCACAGGTTTATATCAACGTTCTCGCTCTAATATGTTACCGTTTCTATAGTAACGGCTCGTTCACAGGGACGTGTACAGCACACACTCTTCTGTTTCAAGTTTCTGTAAGGAGAGATGTGTTAATGTAGCGTGTAAGGAAGGAGACGTCAGTGTCAGCGCTGTGTAACAGTCAGAGGTAAAGCTGTAACTTTACGTATTCTTCAGTACAGAAAAGAAAGTTTGTAACATGACAAGCTGACGAAAAAGAGAGCGCTGGTGGGGTAGCGAGTGTTTATAGCTGCTACAACGTAAGTAAATGGATCAAAAGTATGAGGTGATACTCTTTAAGAAATAAAAAAGTGTAATCATTGTTAAATTGTTGTGGTAATAAGATAAAAAAACATTCAAGAAAATAATCAAGCGCTAGCACTGAAGCACTGAATGCATGCTAATAGAGTTTGTACATTGTGATGCTAATAACGCTTGAACACCTTTTCCTCTTTGTCATGTTTCCTCAGAGTGGATCTCTTTGTTCTCTGCTCTCGTCTCTCAGTGCTGCAGCGTTCCTATCTGCTTGTTCCAATCAGGTCGCTGCCACATGGTGTAATGCTGGAAGAGATCTGAGCTGAACATTAGCATATGTGTGTGCTGTTTTCCTGATCATCCAGAACACGGCAGGATAAAAGAATATGATGGATTAAAGCTGAGTGTTTTGATGAATTTTAGTTTCCGCTGTGATGGGGATTCTTTGGACATGTTTGATGTGGTTAGAGCCATTAACTGGATATTAACTTAGGTAAGCATCAATCACAGACCGCTCAAGGTATAAGATGATGCTCAGGTGTAACATCAAACAGATATGAGCTGTGATACAGTGAATATAAACTTACATGAGCATCCAGTACCAGGTCAGGCTAGCCTGCTTGAAAGTGGACCATACTAAGATGATATACCCAGCGCCCTCCACTAATATTGGCACCCTTGGTAAATATGAGCAAAGAAGGCTGTGAGAAAAGTCTTTATTGTTTAACCTTTGATCTTTTGTTTAAAAAATTCACAAAACATTCTCTGCTCTCAGGGGTATAAATATGAGGTAACATACAGGCCAAATTCCTGTAGTCATTCATGACAATGGGTAAGAGTAAGGATTATAGCTGTGATGTGCAGCAAAAGGTTGTTGAGCTTCACACAATGGGAAGTGTCTATAAGAAAATAGCACAAGCATTGAAAATGTCCCAATAAAAGTTCCCAATAGTACCTCATAAGTTTGGTCTTATGGAAATGTTTAACCACAACACTGTAGAAAAGTGTATACAATTATATAGAAAACAAGAGCTCTTTTATATAACATTTATGAAAATATTTTTACAACATGAAATTGTTAGCTTGGTTAGCACATCAAGTTGATGATACAGATCTCCTTTAGCACAAATAAGCCACTTTAAACTGTACTGTATTCCAGGCTTACAGGATTTAGTTACTCAGACTTAAGGGATAAACATTTCATCAATAAGACCACAGGAAATCTTGAACTCCGGCCCGATGCTAAACCCTCTATCAGCTTCATACTCAGCTTCCTGTTTAAATCCAAAAATACAACATTCAGATCATTTAAGTATAAAATGTACAGAGAAACTAGACCATACAACTGCACTAGATAATATTAAAAAAAATCTTTTTGGAACTGTCTATAGTTAAAATGCATAAAATGCTAAACCCCTCTCTGAGCTGAGAATATTTTCTCGCTGACATGTCACTCAGCTCGATTTCTCGCTCGACTCAGAGCTGTGTACTTTGTACTGCACTCGCTGAGTATTTTTAGCATCCACCTTTGTAGTTGCTGTGGCAATTGTGCTGATAATAAGACATTCTTGCACTTCTGCATGAGGATGTGTAATAGTATCACATACACACAGTACAGCTCTATTTCTGATCCACGAAGGAGATTACACCGTTCATACTGTACTAGAGCTGCAACAGCAACACTGAGGTCCTTTTAGTACTGTGTTAGCAATGATAACGTTTCAGTAACACATCCTTTCACTCGGTACAGGGATGTACATCTTTAGACTAAAGTTTCTCAAAAGCTGCTCATATGAAAACTGTGAATATTTAATTTTAGACTGTGTCCGGTGTTACACTTGGTTTCACAGTAAAATAACAATATCAGGTGATAGCACCGTGCTTGGAACACATGGTGAGGTGAGGCAGGAACAAAGAGCAGGAGAACTCAAGGCTGGCACAGGACGTGTAACCTGGTGGCTCATCAAAACAGGTATAGTGACCTCTGCAGCCGGTCAGTGAGACAGGGTGGCATGTCAGTGAGACAGGGTGGCATGTCAGTGAGACAGGGTGGCATGTCAGTGAGACAGGGTGGCATGTCAGAGAGATAGGGTGGCATGTCAGTGAGACAGGGTGGCATGTCAGTGAGACAGGGTGGCATGTCAGTGAGACAGGGTGGCATGTCAGAGAGATAGGGTGGCATGTCAGTGAGACAGGGTGGCATGTCAGTGAGACAGGGTGGCCAGTTGATTAGACGGGGTGGAAGGTTGGTGAAACAAGCTAATGAAACTGGGCAGCAGGTCAGTGAGACAGGGTGGTGAGATAGAGTGGCAGGTCAGTGAGACAGGGTGGTGAGATAGAGTGGCATGTCAGTGAGACAGGGTGGCATGTCAGTGAGACAGGGTGGCATGTCAGAGAGATAGGGTGGCATGTCAGTGAGACAGGGTGGCATGTCAGTGAGATAGGGTGGCATGTCAGTGAGACAGGGTGGCATGTCAGAGAGATAGGGTGGCATGTCAGTGAGACAGGGTGGCATGTCAGTGAGACAGGGTGGCATGTCAGTGAGACAGGGTGGCCAGTTGATTAGACGGGGTGGAAGGTTGGTGAAACAAGCTAATGAAACTGGGCAGCAGGTCAGTGAGACAGGGTGGTGAGATAGAGTGGCAGGTCAGTGAGACAGGGTGGTGAGATTTAGTGGCAGGTCAGTGAGACAGGGCAGGAGATCATGATACAGGGTGGCAAGTTAGCAATACAAGGTAGCAGGTCACAAGCCAGGGCAACAGGACAGGAAGACAGGGTAACAGGGCAGTGAAAAACAGGGGTAAGGCAGGACAATGAGACAGGATTGCAAGGTGGCAAAAGAGGGTGACGGGTCCTTAAGACCAGTCAGTAAGTCAGTCAAACAGGGCGTTGAGACAGGGAGGTTAGGGTTAGGGTTAGACCTCCTTGCTGAATTCAGGCACAACAGCTAACTTTTTTGTTATGTGGTGAGTTTACGCACTTCTCATTACAGGTTCCAGTGCTGTAGAGTTCTGGAGTCTGAGAGACCTGCACGGCATCCTACATCCTAAACAGACTATAAACATGTGCAGCTGTTGATATGGTGCCTCACAGTAACTCACTTTATCTGACACTTTAACACTTTTTCAGGAATTTCTGTATTTACCAAATCAATTAATAATGATTTAATAAGTGGATAAATGTTCAGAATAACAAGTTGATAACTAGATACTGATTTTGTCAGTACTATCACATGTTTTTGACTGTGTATTGTATATAATTTGGTTTAAACCTAAAATGTAAAGGACTAGGGATGCACCAAAATGAAAATTCTTGACCGAAGCCAAGACTTTGCCTGTCTTGACTACGTTTTTTGGATTACGATTTGGATTTGTCTGCCTGCCCTTAAATAAATACGTCTTTACCTGCTTCCGTACTCTACTCCCTAACGTCTCGCGATGTGACAGAATACTCCGGAACAGAAACAAAACAAATACACGTGTCCACAGTAAACATCCGAAGAGCTCATAGCTCGTGCATGTAGCTCGTGCATCGAGGTCGTGACATTCGCGCATCTCACTCTGGCTGCTAGGCTATTTGGCTCATCACCAAACACATCATTGTTCGGTCAAATTTATTTGGCCTATCACTTATTCGGCCGAACACCGAAAATGCTTTTTTTGCTATTTTCGGCCAAATAATTTCAGTTGCCGAACATTCGGTGCATCCCTATAAATGACTATAAAGAAAATGTCACCATTTTATCTATCATTTCCTCCCACACTGCTCTGTTCCCTTTGTTCTTTCATTTTTGTCCCATGTTCTACTGATATTTTCTCCCTATGTTGTTCTATTTTTGCCTCATGTTCCTGTATTCTTCTCTTCACGGCTCTATTTTTCTTCCATGTTGTTCTAATACCTCTTAGGTTGTTCTCACCCATGTTGCTCTATTTTCCTTCATGTTGCTTTATTTTATGAATATTAAATAACCACAGGAGCAGCGGTGGCTCTGATTGGTGGATTATGAGTTTAAATCCCTGGACTGCTCAAGAGCTTCAGCTTATTTTTCTTTTCCTTTCTTTTTCTCTCTGTTATATTTTATTATAATTATTATTATTTATTTATTTTTTTTTTTTTTACACCTTATTGATTCTGTAACTCGGACAGCTGGGTCATACTTGATCTGACCCTTACAACCTGTCCAGCATTTTCACTGAAGTGTATATATGTTTTAATTTGGTCACATTATTGTAACCTTCATTATTTGATGCTCTGTTTGTGCAGAGAAGGGGAAAAACCAACCGACTGCCGAACCGACTTGTGGTCAAAGTTGGTATTACATGCTTTATAGGTAACTAAAAAGAAAAAAAGGTTTGGGGGAAATGAATCTAAAATAGTAAATGTACTGCAGATTTTTTTTTATTTCAGTGTAGGTCTTGGTACGTCACACAAAACAAAAATCAATAAAGTGGAACATTTTGTTTCTTTTGTTATTCTTCTTTATTTTTTTAAATTAACGAATAACACTATTCTCTCTGACGTTATAGCAGATATCCTCACCAGCCTCTCTTTCCTTAACAAGACAACAAATGGCCGTGTGTGTGTGAGTGTGAAACAGTAGAGAAGTGTAAACTCTGTGATGAAGATGTTGAAAACTTACAGTTACAGCTTTACCTCTGACTGTTACACAGCACTGACACTGGAGACTCCTTCCATACATGAAACACAAACACATATCTCTTTACAGAAAACTTCACCACATCAACTGATGATCAATAATCAGTTAATTATCAGTGCAGCGTCCGCTGTACACGCCCCTGTGAATAACACAGTCAGTCAGAAATCTGGTGTAGTCTCAGATTCATCCAGCAGAAGGTCCGTCTATCTGAAGAATTGCGTGTATAACTTTTCAGAGGTAGTGAACTTTCTAAAGTGCAGAGAGACATGTCTTATTTCATTCTTTTCATCTGAACACAAAGCAGGAGACAAAAGTCCAAGAGGAAAACACAGAGTTCCTCTTAAACGAGCACTTTCTGTCAAAATCTGCACGGCACTGACAGATCTGCAGCTCCGACCCAAACCGTGCTCACAGAGACGTGAGAGAAAAGCATCATGGGAGAAAAGTACTGAAAAGACCGAGCAGCATGGAGGGAAGAGGGCCAACAACTAGGAAACCGTGTGTGTGTGTGTGTGTGTGTGTGTGTGTGTGTGTGTGTGTGTGTGAGAGAGAGAGAGAGAGAGAGAGAGAGAGAGAGAGAGAGAGAGAGAGAGAGAGAGATTTACTGAAGACATTATATTATGTATTATCTTATTTGAAGATCTTATTTTCTAATGTACTTGTTTGTTTTCTGTTTGTGACGCTGAAAATATTTTAAATACTTATTAACTGATTTGTTTTCATCTCTCTCTCTCTCCATCTTTCATCTCTCTCTCTCTCTCCATCTTTCATCTCTCTCTCTCTCTCCATCTTTCACTTTTCTCTCTCTCTCCCCCCTTCACTTCTCTCTCTCTCTCTCTCTCCACCTTCACTTCTCTCTCTCTCTCCATCTTTCACTTCTCTCTCTCTCTCTCTCTCTCTCTCTCCCCCTTCACTTCTCTCTCCATCTTTCACTTCTCCCTCTCTCTCTGTCTTTTTTCTGCTCTACTGTACTCCATTTAGAATTGATTCAGGAACTCTGTTGCTTAGTTACGAGGCGCTATCACTCCGCTCAAAGTGGAAAAGAGGAGGAGGAACGAGGGATTTCACTCCTCCAGCAGCAGCGCGACATGTTCACTGACAGATTGGGGGTTCTCTCTCTCTGTCTCTCTCACTCTGTTCATCTTACTCTCTCTCTCTCTCTCTCTCTCTTTCTGTCTCTGTTTTTCTATAATATAATTCCATTTAAAATTTGTTTAGATGGGTGAATGGATAACTCTCTCCCTCTCTCTATCTCTCTTCAGTGCTTCACTATTTTAGCCTGTCATTTCCCTCTTTCTCTGTCCTTTTTGTATTATTCCTTTCTTCCTTCTTCTCTCTCCCTCTTTATCTTTCTCCATCTCATGTTTGTTTTGTTTTTTTTACATTACATTAAATTACATTTACAGTATTCGGCAGAAGCACTTATCCAGAGC